>NC_065529.1:51086103-51090529 GCF_006386435.1 Epinephelus moara | reverse complement strand
GACTGTAAGGTGTGGTTGTAAACTGGAGGCTACATGCATTCCTATTTGGATGATAATCACAGTCTACAATAGGTCAGCCATACAGTATTGTGACCAGTGAAATGTGTGAATAGGCTACTTCAGTGCAATGTGTAAACACTTCATAATGAAATCATTCTCCCCACCACCCCATCTTTCCTGCTGGTCATCTAGAATCTAGTAAGCATGTGTGCTATTTGTATATACAGTGTACATTTGTTTCAATTTTATTTTTTCCATTTCAGAATGCCACCAGCAAGGACAGATCCTCTGTACAGTGTGCAGGATGTAATTGCCATCGTCCAAAACGGAGAGAGTGATGTGGACATGTCTGCCTCTGTTTTTCAGAGGACAATCTGCTTCTGGGACTATCACTGTAAATAATGTAAATAAATGTCAAAGTTCTTGTTGTTGGAATAAATTACTCTTCATAACAACATGACTGAGATTATTATTCATGTTATATACTGGTTTGGGAAAAGCAAAACCCTGCAAATGAATCCTTAGTTCTGTACTGTTGTTCAGACAATGAGTGGAAATACAGGAGATTCTGCTCCCCATTAAGCCCAATGTTTCAATATTACAACATTTCCGTAAAAACTTACTAAAACATAACATTTTTGAAAACACTCCATTTTCAGCCCCAAAGGCCTCCTACAACAACATCTGAATGGTTGAATTTTTTTTTTTTTGCATTTTTCTATATTTGGGTTTTACAGGGTTAAAGTTCAAGTCTGAGTCCATTATTACCCCGAGATTTCTAACCTGATTTGTAGGTTTTAGAGACCCCGAGATTTCTAACCTGATTTGTAGGTTTTAGAGAGAGAGACTGGAGGTGACTGCTGACACTTCCTCTTTGTTTCTGTGGACCAAATACGATGACTTCAGTCTTGTCTGAATTTAGCTGGAGATCTGAGTGTCGTCTGCATAATTGTGGTAGGACATATTATTACTTTGTGTTAACTGGCCTAAAGGCAGCATGTAGAGATTGAACAGAAGGGGTCCCAGGATTGACCCTTGGGGCACCCCACAGGTCAAGGCCATGTGGTCTGAGACACAGTTACCAATTTCAACAAAGTACTTCCTGTCTTCTAGATAGGACTTCAACCAATTTAGGGCAGTGCCAGAGATGCCCACCCAGTCCTCTAGTCTCTGTGAAAGGATCTCATGATCGACAGTGTCAAAAGCAGCACTCAGATCTAGCAGGACTAAAACTGAGACTTTGCCTGCATCAGTGTTCAGGCGGATGTCATTTGTCACCTTAATAAGAGCGGTCTCAGTGCTGTGATGGGGTCTAAAACCTGACTGGAAAACATCAAAGGAGTTGTTCATTAGGAGAAAGTCAGTAAGCTGTTGGTAAACAACTTTCTCAAGGACTTTGCCTAAAAACGGCAGATTTGAAATGGGCCGGTAGTTGTTCAGTACTGTGGCATCAAGACTGCTCTTCTTTAGGAGAGGCTTTATGACCGCAGTTTTCAAGGCCTTTGGGAATGTTCCAGATTGTAGTGACATGTTAACTATGTGAGCGAGTGGTGGTAACAAACTGCTCAGCACAGACTTTAGAAATCTAGTGGGTAACACATCGAGGCAGCATGTAGATGAACTCAGACTGGTGATGATCTCTTGGACAGTTTTGTCAGTTACAGGTGCAAAATGAGTCAGCTCTAAGTGTCTAGGTGGCTGCAGGGTTGTTATTGGTGTTGTGGAATTGATGGCATTTTTAATGGTCTGAACCTTGTCGCAAAAGAATACTGCAAACTCATTACACTTAGATGTGGAGATCAGTTCCAACGGCAGTTGAGCTGGAGGGTTTGTTAATCTGTTCACTGTTGCAAATAAGACACGCGAGTTGTCTTATATATGTAAAAAAAATGTGTATATGAGTTACTGTTTCTGACTTTGTCATCCGGAGGGATGGTGTGACGCCTGCCAAGCTGCAGACCACTGAAAGAGACCAACAAACAACGAAACAGGTTGTGACTTAGTGAGTCATTGCTGTGTTTCCAGCGACTTTAAACCAACCAGCCTGGATGTCTTTGTAGCAACACCCTGTTTTTCCAGCGGGGACAGTGCCAGGAAAAGCAGCTGCCCCTAAAAACCAGATATTTTCCCTCCTTACTTTTCCTCAGCAGAACTTGACAGGTTTTGTCCCTAAACATAATCACACATTAACACAGCTCTGTTGAAACATACAGTGTCAAACTAGCTGCTACATACGGATGCAACGTTTTCGTGGTTGCAGAAACGTACATTAGCAACATTTATTTAGGGGACTGGATTGTTACTGATGTAGTTACCCTGAGAGGAAGATACATTTGGAGAGACGAACATCTTTTTAAACATTTGGCTCGATGAACCTCAAACCTCCTCTGAAGGTGGTTTCAACAATCAAAGTTCTTTTCGTCACAAATGATCCTTAAATGCTTCAAAAAAAGAGAGGAAACATATCACCAAAAAAAGGCACAAATAATCCAGGTCCAGGAACTCAAGGCCTTGATTTCAACGGGGCAGAACCATTAAAAATACACCATGGCAGATCGTCTTGCTCATGATTCTTGAATGCATTCACATGATCAGTCAAGATCAACCAAAGAGGCATGAAGCAGGGCCAAATTTCCCAAATTGGGTGTTTTAAGACAAAAGGTGACCTTCTCTGAACTCTAACGAGGTGGTCTTTGTACCTAATCATCACCACACGTTAACCACAGTGTTGTTGAAATCATAGACTGTATAAAATAATAGATGTAGCTATTGTGATGTCACTCATTAGTTTTTGGACTCCTGTTTTAAAGCCTTGAGTTCGTCACTTCAGCTGTTGCCATTTTGGTTTTTGCAGCCAGACGTGACTAAATCTGGAGGAGAGGGAGGAGCTGTGGAGGAGCGAGGGCCGGATCAAAGACAACCTGTCATTCAAGCGGCCATGTCCTTAATTATGTGAAATTAGTTACAGAGACCAGAAGTGTTTTTTGTACCAGGCTGTAAACATGTTTATTTCTGCTGTAAAGTTTTAACATGGGGGTCTGTTGGGACTGACTCGCCCTTAGGGCCAGCCTCAAGTGGACATTAGAGGAACTGCAGTCTTCTGCACATCTGCTTCCGTTTCCAGCCTCGGAGGATTTTGCTGGGTTGACATGTTAAGTGTTAATGAACCCACGACATAAAAACATGCAAATAAAACATATCTGGGGTTTGTAGAAAAGTGCAACGCCAATATTTTTTCTAGGAACTGGGTTGAGAAAACAATTAGTGATGTAATTAAAACAACATATAAACTTAAAATGGGACCAAGATCAACGGATGATGTAATACTGTTTGTGCAATTTACTGACTCAAAATTTAGTTACATTTCTCTTTAAAGCTGATTTAAGAGCGTAAATGGCCTCTTATCCAGAGTGACTGCAATAAATGCAACTGACTTAACGTGACACTGCCTCAAACATAGAAACAAAACAGAAGATAAGAGTCAGTATGAAACGACATGAGAGACGGAGTCGTCACAGAATATACGATGTTCCCTCTTCACTGTGACCCCTCAGTCAGTCGGAGTGACCCGGCTGTTTCATGCTGAGTAAGAAAAAATTTGCATATTCTATATGAAGGAGCTGCACTGTTTTTGGCCATATGCAGCAGGTGATCTTTAAATTAATCTGGGACTTAAAGGCTACCAGTGCAGTGAAGCCAGTAATGAAGTAATATGAGCCCTGCATGGGGTCTTTGCACCAAGTTGTACTCCTGCACTCTCAAACAGTGACTGGCTGTAGTGGCTTTACTGAGGCTGGGAAATAAAAACATGGGGTCTTTATTTTATTACAAATCGTGGATAAATGCCACTGACTGTAGGGACAGTCGCCTTAATGACAGGTTCACACTACATGACATTTTTCTCTGCTCAGAAAGTCTCTATGTCAGATCAGGTGATTACAGAGTCCTAAAATCTTACCGTGACTCAGCAGACAGACATGATAGACTGCACATTAGTGCACAACCAATCATCTCTGGTCGTCTTTCACAACATGTGTGATGTCATCAGATTTTTCTGACCTATTTTTATCATTGTTAATATTATTTCAGTCACTGTGTCTGTTCATGCGTCAGCTGGACTGTTACTGTAGTAACATGAAAAGTGTCACCAGATGGGCGGAGCTACATGAAAACTATGCAAGGTATAAAACAACAGTGAAATATGAGACAATATATATTATTATATAATAATAATTATAATTATAATATTATTACTTTCATTAATGTTGTTGTAAGCTACTGTCATTACCGTCTGTCCTGCATCTCTCTCTGTCTCTGTCTCTCTCTCTCTGTCTCTGTCTGTCTCTCTCTCTCTCTCTCTCTCTCTCTCTGTCTCATTGTGTCATATGGATTACTGTTAATTTATTATGCTGATCTGTTCTGTACG
>NC_065529.1:51058134-51085391 GCF_006386435.1 Epinephelus moara | reverse complement strand
TTAGATTTCTAAATAAATATTCACCTCGTCACTAGATAGACCTACTCCTGAAAAACTCGTGTCTGCGCAAGGCTTTTTGTCCCTACGAGGCCACCGTCATTTACCCGACGGGAGGGGTGAGCGAGTGAGCCCTGCAATCTAGAATTTGACCACTGATGTCACTGTTTTCAACCCATTTTACACACTGGCCCTTTAATTCTTATTAGAAAGTACTAGAATGTCTTTGCAAGTGTTTTTGATGATCTTGGAAATAAATGGAGATTCTGTATTTTGTTGGGAAGGATGAGTGAAGGTCAGCTTCTTTGGCTGAGGTTGAATAATGACAACATTAAAACAGTTAAGGACATGCCAGAGGTGAGAAATGTATTTATAATAGTGAAATCTGCAGTGTGGGGCATCAACAACATCCATGGAGAATTTAACAGGGATTATATCCAGATGGTTAGAGGACAATCACGTATGTGACACAATGTTGTTAAGCTCCTGTGAGGATGGGATGAAGAGACTCAGCAATGTGAGGAAAGCACAATAAAAGATAATGGAGGAGCTCGGATTGTTGTATGTTTTCTTTATGGGGCTGACAACGTGTTATCTGCTCTCTTTCACACCAACAGTGCGACTCAGTGTTGTGCAAAGTGAGGCTGTTGTTTCCAACGGAGAGACTCAGCCATAGCAACAAGAACTAAACTGATTCTGCAGCAAGAGGTCAACGAAACTGACACTTTGGAGACTGACATCCTCCGAAATACAACCACATCTGTTGTTTGCTCAAGTTACGATCCATATTTACAGTTTTTATTAGGTGGCGACCTCTAGTGGCTGCGGTCACTTTCATGGGAGCAAAGCAGGAAGTCAAGCAACATGGGATAAAGAGCAAGAAAGTCCATTTCAGGAGAGGAGGTTGGTGGGTGAACTAAGCGCTGGACTTTCGCCCAGGAGACCAGTGTTTGTGTCCCGTATGAATCCAAAAGTCAATGTAGAGTTATTTTAACAATGAAACGTAGTATGTCAACGTATGTCATGTGACATAACATGTTACGTTACCTTAGTAACAAACATACTTGTTTTAGGCCAACCCATGATGTTTTTTCTGAACCTAACAAAGGAGTTTCGTTTCTTACAACAAAGTAATGTTTCATAATGTTACCTATGTGTTTAAGACTGTGATCAATAAAGGTCATATCAGCTATCCACAGGTCATATGGGTCATTTCTGAGGTATGAACATACGTATGTGGTCATAGGGGTGGCCGATATATTGAATATACTCGATGTATCACGGCTTGTTCCATAATCGAGATGGCTACTATTTAGTCACATTTTGTGACCATGGAGCACCACTGCGAATTGGAAATATTATTAATATATGAACTTGGGAGCTGTTAGTTTGTTTCCTGCTCACAGTGAATAAATCGTCATGTTTAGCGCACCACGCTAACATTTAAACTTAATGAGCTTAATGATGTTGTGAGCAGACAAAGCGTGTAATATTGTACGTGCAGGGCTCCAGACTATGAGTGTTTAGTCACATTTTGCGACCATGGAGCACCACTGTGACTAGCAAATGTTGTTAATATATGAACTTGAGAGAGCTGTTGGTTTGTTTCCTGCTCACAGTCAATAAATCCTCACGTTTAAAGGTGCAGCAGCGACAGTTTAACTCTGTGCTAACTGCTAACATTTAACTGTTGACTAGAAGCTTCAAGTTCGCAGCAAATACATCACTTCCTGCCCGAGATGAGCCGGGTACTTCAAAATAAAAGCACCCGTGGTTCTGCTTTGATTCATTCCATTATAACAATACTTAATTTAACTTTATTACAACAGTACTTTCCTTAACTTTATTATGGAACTAGGTACTTTATTTACCTTCATTGTCACAGTACTTTAACTTTTTTTGACAGTAACTACATTATTCAACTTTACTATAACAGTGTTTTATTTGTTTTACTTAAATGTGACAGTAGTTTATTTCATTTTTTTGTACCAGTAGCTAATTAATTCAATTTCCATGTAACTGTAGTTCATTTAATAATTTTGTATTTTAATAGTCTACAGTACTTTGAAGATTTCAAAATATTGGGATATATAATGTGCATCACGATATGGCCTAAATATATCGCAATATTATTTTAAGTCATATCGCCCAGCACTATGTGGTCGTATGGGTTATGTTGAAGAATTTTCAGAGCTGATGATTTAATAGCTGAAGAAGACGTCAGCAGACTTTGATGGATCACACTCAGTATTTACTGAATGTAACAGTGTGTACGTCGTCTAGAGATCCTGAAGGTGTCCTTGCCCAGTTCTTTCCTTTAACCCAGATAGTTTTCCCTTGCGAGTCACTTCACGTTCCAAACTAAGGTTATTCTGTCCCGATCTATGGCTTTGTGAAGTTCCCATTGGTTACTAACATTAAACAACAAGCATGCTCACCTGGCTCGCTCTTAATCACCTCCACTGTGTCTCACAAAATGGACATACCTAAAAAGAGACTGTTGCCTGTTGAGCCTGAAGCACATGGCATCTCCCTGACCCTTAACCTTAAGGGAGCGATCACACCGAGATGAAACGCTAGAAACGCAACGCCAGTAAAACCATTGTTTTCCTATGATACGGCACGTCTGACTGGCATTCAAGCGTCTTTTTAGACGGCCGTTTTTCCGGCATTTATTTAGACGCGTGTAGACGCTGAGAAGTTAAAATATTTTCAACTTTTTTGAGCGTCAGACGCCGTTAAAATATTTTCAACTTTTTTGAGCGTCAGACGCCAGTAGCTAGCGCGCATTGAATAAGTGCTTTCAGCGTTTCAAGCGTCTTTGAAGCGTCCGCGTCTCTAGCGTCTCATTTCTGTGTGATCGCCCCCTAAGAGCTGTAGCAATGAAGACGGCCAGGCAGCCTTATCTGGGCAGCTGTGCTCCCTCCACCACAACAAGGAGACGATAGATGGAGTGCGATCATAACAAAGGTCAAGTAGTCTGACCTTGAGGTCTCTTTAAGGCCTCCTCTGCTGACCTGACTGTTACCTCAAGCATAACTATCATCCATTTCCTTTACTGACCAAGGCTAAAGGCTGTAACACAAGAAAATGTCTTCACAGTTAAAGTATCAGAGAGGACAGAGACCCAGCAGCTACAAAATACATGTTAAGATTGTGATTGTTCATGTTCTGAACATGGGTTGCAAACTGTTTGCTCTTAGACCTTTTTCCTGAAGCTGATGTGATCCTGAGAAGATCAGTGAGATATTAATGTTGCTGTAACTTATCTGATCGACCAGTGTTTGAAGTGTGTTTGTTGCCTGTTGTTCATTTACAAACTAACACCAGTTTCATGTGTCATCCCCGTCTCTCTCCCAGCCTCCTGTGTTACCTGAACTGACGGGTGGTCGAGAAACTGTCCCTCTAGAAGCTTTTATGAGCTTGTGTGTCCCACCAGGAAGAATATTGCATTTAATCAAGTTTGTAGATTAGCTTTTCAAAGAAAGAGTCTGCTTTTCTACGACATATGAGAAAAACATTCATTAAATGCCATCTACATTTAACCTTTTACAGATTCTTATCAGTTCCTGGAAATCATGTTGAATCTGTTTTATCCACAATGTTTTTCCAACCATAGTCTTAGAAGAACATGACATGAATTTGATACCAGATATTAAAGCCACATAAAGCTGAGCACAGGGTGAAGTGAGGTCGGAGTTAGAACTATACAGTATTTCTGGGCTGATATTTGAATACAAGGAACTCGATGAGATTCCCTGTGTCGAGTCTGCTCAATTAGCTGCGCAGACAAATTTAGAAAATGTTTCAACACTAAACACAACATCTACAGATCCAACCCAATTATTCTGTGAATTGACTCAGCCACGCTCTTATTATATAAGTCTCATTTTCAGCCTGCTTGTAATCCACAGGAGACAGCGTTGGCCTGCCAGCAACTCTTCTGTCTTTGTTAGTCAGCACAGACTTCAGTTCTGTGTGTAGAAGAGACTTTACCCAGGTTTGATCCTTCCCCGTGTCCCACATGCCGACGTCGTTAAGTAGAAATACTAGTTAACATTCATGTGCTCGGTTTGAGCACTCTGGTTTCTTCTGGGTTGAGTGGCAGTCTCACAGGATGTTGTAAACGAAAAAAAAGGGGAGGATGAGGAGAGGTATGGAGGGAGTCAGTGAAGGGAGGAATGAGAGAGGCGTTAGAGAACCAAAAGAATTTGGAGAAAATGCAGGAGAGCGATTTAAAGGGAAAAAGGAAGGACTAAATTAAAGAGACTGCTGAAAGCTAAAGCCTACATGTATGAATAAGAGAAGAAGAATGTTCGAGAGAGAACAGCATGGGGGCAAGTTCAGACACTGAAAACACTGAAAGAAGAAAGTGAGACAAAGAAACATGAAAGAGAAAAATATGACTGAGAAGGAAATGAAAGAGAGAATAGAAGAAGGAGGAGACGCATCGACCTGCAGAGACGGAGAGACACAGTTATAGACATGTGCATGTGCGACTTCCAGACCCTCTGCTTTATGTTGTACAGACAGAGGCTGCTAAAATATATATTTCTAAGATTGTTACTGTAAAAATAGCATTAGCCTTGTGTTCACAATTGCCTGTTTAAAGTGAAGGTATAAAACGTTTCCACTAGCTAGCTCACAAGCTACAAAGCTAGCGTACGGAGCTACACTAACACTGTCTGCTTATCAACTCCTTGATCATGGATCATTACAGAATATAGAAACTTTCACCACTGCTCATTTTAAAAGGACAAACGCAAAGAAACGTGTTTATTGTTCAGATCAGTGATACTCAGTTTATGACCCGTGGGCCAAATCTGGACTGCAAAAAGGTGCCGGGTGGCTCCCCCAACGGTTTTCTAAATGCAATGAAAATAAATTCATTCACATCTGGATTATTTTGTACATCTAATGTCAGTAAGATACCAAAGCATAAAAACCATCAGAGCAACAGAGCTTGTATGTCAAGAAACAGTGCCCAGACAGAGGTCCAGGCTAAGCCCAGATTCTTAAATCCTAGAAACACCCAGGCTGCATATACCTGACCTGTGTGAATTTGCTGTGAGTGGCCCCTGACCACCTGTATCCCTGGTTTAGATTATCAGACGCACATGCTAGCTAGCTGGAAAGTTGTCTACTTTCACCTCAAAATGTTGACTGAAAATATTGCCATCTGTTGATACTTGGGTTAATGCGAGAATGGATGGTCCAGAGGAGCAAGTCCTCGTGTCTGGAGGACAGCGGCATTTAAAGTGGAAATGGATAACTTCTCAACTAGCTAGCATGCTAGCTAACACTGGCAGCCAGAAACCAATACCTATGATCCACTGTTCATTTGATAATCTAAACAAAAACATGTTTTCTTGTGGAATGTTTCTATTTCCTGGAATGATGAGGGAGTTGATAGAATGTTTCTATTTCCTGGAATGATGAGGGAGTTGATACGCAGACGCTCAATCTGGAAATCCATCGGTTTTTTTTCTTCCTTTACCTCTGGAGGCACAGCCCGGAGTTTTTCGACTAACGGAAGTGCAGGGGCCTCGGCGATCACTCACGCCCTTCACTTCCGGCGGTGCCCCCAGGGAATCGCCGTGTTGTTTACAAATACTTCGGGGAGAAAACCAGCAGAGTTTAGCTATATATATATATATACATATATATATCACATTTTTCACGTCACTATATCACCGTGTAGACTAATCTGATGTTTGTTAAGTCTATAAACACAATGATTGAACAAACGTTACTATTTCTGTGTGCACGTTTTGTAATTAATAACATGGTTATCGTAGATTAGCTGGGCTAACCGTTAGCTGTTAACGTTAGCCGTTAGCGGTGTCTGTAATAACCATAGACTGTATAAAAATAAGGTAATAACTCAATAAACGGTCCGTGAATAAAATATTTTTTCCAGCGGATATCTTAGTTACAACATGATTGAGCTAGCAAAGCAGTTTTGTGTTGCTATGTGTGGTATTTATTCAGTTATGGGAAATCACGATGTCTAGAAAGCATCAGTGGCTGCAGCTGACAGGGACAGTTAGCAAAGCTAACATCAGGACGTCATCTGTTAAAAGCCTCCCGTTGTCGGATACGACATGAAACTACTCCAGTTAGCTCAATCATGTTGTAACTAAGACATCCGCTGGAATTTTTTTTTTTTTTTTCACATTGACGAGACAGCGTTTTGGGTGGAGCGGTCGCTATGGACGCGGAGCTTGCTGTTTCTGTAGGTACACATTTCCTGGGGACACCTGCACGTCTTGGCCGCTCTCAACAGCTCATACATAAAGACATCTACAACTGCAGGTCTGGACCTCGTACATGCGTACATCTAAAACTCAGCTCTCCAGCTCTGCAGGTTGATGGTTTTGGGTAAGTAAGAGTAAGAAGGCAAAACGAGGAGGTAAAAGAAACATGATCATAATATGGTAACGACAAGCTAAAGAAAGAAAGAAGACAGAGCCACGACAACAAAAGGAGGAGAGGGGGTGACGAATGAGGAGAAGATGTGAGAGCAGAGGGAGAACAGAGGACATAGATGTTAGATGAGGCAATGAAAGAAAAACAATGTGAGGAAGGGCAACGTAAAGTACGCCAGAGAGATAAAGACGAAACAAAGTGAGATGGAAACAAAGTGAGATGGAAACAAAATGAGATGGAAACAAAATGGAAGTAGAGAGAGGGTTTGCGAGGAGACAAGGACGTACAGTGTAAAGGGACACGAGTCAGACGGGTCCTTGTCTTTGTGTGGATGGAAGGTAAACAACACAAGGAGGCGACAGCGGCAGAGCAGATGAGACGCTGCGAGGAAACACTGAAGGCTGGATGAGCAGGAGATGAGGACGAGAGAGAGGGAGAGGAAATTAAATAAGGAGATGAAGAGGAGTGTAGGAGAGCAGCCGAAGAGTGGTAGAGAGACTATATTGGGGCCAAGAAGAAAAGAGGAGTGAAGGAGAAGAGTGGAGCTGACAGAATGAAATGAGAGGTGAGCAGAGAGCTGGCTCTGCAGAAAGTCCAGTCTGTCTCCTGATCAGCAGATCCACCAGGGATTAGCCTCGGCCCAAAAAACCCTCCCATGACCAAAGGGCTTCACTTAGGCTTTGTTAAAGACTTAAGCTCTGACTGAGACATGGAGAGAGGCTGAGAGGGGCCAGAGAGACACCCAGGCCTCACACCTAAACCACAAAATACAGCACGGTGACTGGTTCCCAGAGTTAGCCACAGTCTGATCCACAGGACCACATCATCTGTTTGTGGGTGTGTTTACATGAACCCTGATACTCCACCTATAACCTGAACACTAGAAGAACCGCCTCGCAGGTGTTGCCTCAGTGAACCAGCCAAGCTGCAGTTAACAGCTTACATCATGTGACAGAGATAAACTGAAGACAAAGAAGAGGAGAGTAAGAGATGCATGATAATATCAGCACCTAATCAGTATCGGCTGATATTGGCTTAAAAATGAAATATCTGATTTCTGCTGATATGACAAACCGCCATCAGCGGCTAACGCTATCTCTGGATGGTGGCGTGTGAGGTGAGCCTTCATGTTCGTAGTACTCCCAGAGTATTTTATTCTCATTAACACTGCTGTAAATCACGTGTCGTATCCAAGTCCTGCTTCTGTGTTAAGTGCAACACACTGCCGCGGCGCTGTGGTCGTCAAGTGCCGCCCCCCAACACACATTGGCAGCGGCGTGCAGCAGCACCGTCGACACTAAAGTGTATTTCCCACCCCAGCCCACTAGGTGGCTGTACCTACACTAGTTGCCAACGGTTGCCAACTGCTAGTAACGGAAGAAGAAGAGGAAAAACTTTGAGGCAACAACAACTTGGATTTCATGGGTGAGTTTCTTACCAAAATCGTCTTATTAAAAATTTGAAGCAACCAGAGTTGATACTACGGCGGCCAAGACGTACATAAAAGGCTTTTCTCGCAGCGCCGGCCGCTCTGGAAATAGAGCAGTGGGCTGAATCAGAGCTACGAGGCGCGGCGGCCGGCGTCGGTGTGGGTTTGTTCATAGAATACAATGGAAGCGGGCGTTTTGACGCGCGGCATATGGCGGTGGTGTGTGTTGCACTTTAGAGAATCCAAAATAAGTCCAGACAGTTGATTTAAACGCTGATGGCACATTTCTGATTTCTTTTAGAGATGCACCGATACCACTTTTTCCTTCTCAATACCAATTCCGATCCCTGAACCTTAGGTATCTGCCGATACCGAGTACCGATCCGATCCGATACCAGCGCGTAAAATAAAAATGGATGGGATATGAATTGTTGTATGTCTCAACTCCTAAAACTCTGTGTAAAATATTAAGAAATAAATACATAATAGTAGAATGAATGCCATAAAACTTTTTTTTATTATTATTATCCAGTGTTGACACAGATCAAGACACAGGTTAAAGTGCAGCCACACAATTTGGCAAAAAAGACATTTTAAAGGCTACAGTAGAATGCTTTTAAACTCCGCTCCGTTTCCGTTTCGTTTGCCTGTAGCGTGCGTATGCGTAATGACGTGAGGCATGATATCGGATTGGTCATAGGCTATACTCGCCGATACCCGATACAGCATTTTAGGCAGTATCGGAGACATTTCCGATACTGATATCGGTACAACTCTAATTTCTTTCTCTGGTGCCTCCATCTTTGATTTGATAAAGTTCCTGCCAATTGCCGCTGACTGAGACCTCTGCTGACCTCACCAGGATTGAAAACATCAGCACCATCTAGTGGACTGAAAGAGCAACTGATTTTATTATTCTAGAAGCAAAAGTTGTCTTAAAATGTGTATTTGCAAAAATTAATAATGTAAATAAAAAAAAGATCGATACCTGCTGTCCATGTATCTTCACGCAAAATATTGTGATACTCTGCTGTATAGATTTTATCCCCCACCCCTCGTGTTCACAGTCACTTCTTGTCGGCTACCTATTTAGTACTTTTTCCTGCTAACGTCTCTCCAGGGTTGCCAGGTCTGACCCTACAGTATTCTTCTTCTATGCTCCTGTGACAGTCTGACATCTTAACAAACAAATTAGCACCCATTCAACTTGAACTCTACTGAGTAAACTCTGTTTTACAGTTTTATTAAACCACCACAAAGTAAATACTGTGAATTATTATTTTCCTGAGGGCCTCTCAAATTTTGAAGAAAATGTTCTTTAGAATTCAGAAAATGAAATACAACTGCACAATGCAGAAACAAAAAGGCTACATGGTCTTAAATTTCAGGGAAGAAAGTTGAATGATTTTCCATAATATATATGATCGATATAGATATCGGAATAAGTTATCGGCCAAATTAGTTGTTATATATAGGCATATGGGATATTGGCAAGAAATCCAATATTGTGCATCTAAACATGACTTTAACGCAGAGGTGGAACAGGTACAGATCTTTCAGTAAAAGCAGTAATAACTTGTGGTCGTCTGTTAATGAGCTGCAGCACGATGCATCGGGTGTGTGCTAGGGACGGCACTTGACGTGTGTCACATGATGCACAATGGCGGGCCTTTGTTTTCAGCTCAAAGAGAAAGTACACTGTAAAATATGTGAGAGAAATAAAGAAGATAAATCCTCAGTTTTATGACTCAGTGTGTGTTTGGTTTCTGTGCCTTCATCTCTTCTGTGTTCAATATGTTAACTGATGTCTCACATCTCATTAATGTCTCTGTTCACACCTTCCCTCTCTGCACCATGCTGTGCCAACGTGCTCCTGTTTCTTTCACCTCCTTCTTCTATGTTTCTCTTTATAGATCTCATATAACGCCTCCTCTTCTTCTCTCTGTCCGTCAGCTCTGTTATTCCTCATGATGCGCTCTTCTATCCTTTAATGTCACACTCTTTCTCCCCTATAGACCGTCAGGATCCAGACTGTCTGAACATACATCCTTTCTTTCTTTCTTTCTTTCTTCCTGTGGTCCTGTCATCCCCCCATCATCAGCACTGTTCTCTCCTCTCTGACTGGACTTCAATTATTCAGCAGGGGATCAGGTGGCCTACTTACCCCTGATTCACACTCTCTCACACACACACACACACACACACACACACACACACACACTACAGACATATGTGTGTATGCACAAACATGGGTTCAAGAACAGGTAAACATGCACACAAAATATTATCTATAAGAACAGCTCCACACCAACACAAGAATATTTATATTCACACACACCAGTTCAAAAAGAAAACCACACACACAGTGAACAGACATAAAAATAGATTCATAGATGAAACACATGTTTTATTTACATGTGTTTCATCTATGAATCTCTAGGAGGAACATATTTACATCCAGAGACAGTCAGGACTCAGACAGCTTATAGAGGACTACACAGTGAGTGATGTGAGATACAGTCTGAAACAGGTCACAGCCCCCCCCCAGAGAGGTTAAAAAGAGAAGAAGTCACAGAGACACATCACGTCAACACAAGCTGTCGCACTATCACAGAAGATGGGGATGACTGATCCATTTCACAGCGGCGTCCAGTCGGCCTTAAGTCGGAATATATTTGTATAAAATATAAAGATCACGTTTGGTCATGGACTTTCCACGTCCACATGGCGTCCAAGGTACCCTGGGTGTGTTGGTTGTTGACGTTCTGGGACGCCGTGTCAACTTCAGCCTGTTACATGCATTGTCTGTTTTCAAAATACACTTCTGTTTTCACAGGAAATGTACAGTTTGCATACAGTCTCTTTCAAAATAAAACACCGTTAATTGATGTTTTTTTTCCTTCAACAACACACACACGTGGTTGGGTTTAGGAAAAAAGAACAGGGTTTGGCTTTACATTCATACAGGAAGTGAACACCTACCTCCCGAGTGAAAGTTGGTGCTTATTGGACCCACCCACCACCCCTCCCACCTGCCCTAGTCTGGCTTTTGCTGACTTAACTTTCGTGGTTGTCTCATCTCGTCGCACTTCCCCCTGACGCTGCGAGGCGCCCTTAAACAACCGGCTGCGTGTAATGCCAACATGAAAGGACGGCTTTTTTTCGTCGGTGTCTGAACACCATAAGTCACTGACCAAGTGCTGGATTTTGACGACTTTGGAGTGAGACTGGGTTGACCTTTCCGAGCCTTCTTGGTTTGGTTGTTTGATTCACACAAGAGTTCGACTGACAGCTTTCACACCAGCCCAAACGAACCGTACTAACCTTGCAAATGGACCTGAGTTTGTTTTCACCAAACCAAACAGGTCTGGAGTGAAAGCCTTGTTAATCAGGCAATAAAACTGCTGTTCATCTGACCTTTAAACAAAGTGTCGAAATACAATCTGACTGTAAAATAATCTTAATACAGACGGACAGACAGACAGTCACGTATGGCTCTGTGTGGTCAGGAACACTGTGTCATGTTAAAACATATTTCTGTGTTTCAGTGCTGTTTGAGTTAAACTGTGGAGATACTGAGAGGAATTCTGAAACAGGTTTGTGAAAGGAAAAGCCTCCTTCTACTGAAGACACAAGTATATGTGTGTGTGTGTGTGTGTGTGTGTGTGTGTGTGTGTGTGTGTGTGCGCCCATGCTTTTACTCCAGCCGAGCAGAATGGCATCTCATCTGAAGGACAAGGTATTTTTGACAGGTGATAATGGAACTGAATGTACGGCTGATAACTTTCTTTCCGTCTCTCTCATCAGTGTGTTTCCCTGTTTCCTCTCTCTAACCTCCTGTCTGTCTGTCTGTCTGTCTGTCTGTGAGCTGAGTGTTTGTGAAGCTGAGGTTTTTGTGCTTTGTGTCCAAATGATATAAAGTCAGGATCTGTGTCATCAGTCAGAGGAAGGAGCATCAGTGTGTGAAATAATGACCAAATCAGCTCTTTGCTGTCGACTGCGTCTCCGTACATTTATGTTCACCTTTGCATTGAAGATTTTTCTACATTTGATTCCATATGTTTTCTGTTGAGCGGCGACCTTCAGCTGTCATGTTAGTGTAAGGACTCAGTGTGTGTGTGTGTGTGTGTGTGTTAGACTCTCTGCATTCAGGAAGGAAAAAACACACAAGTGTTGCTCTGGTGTGTGTGAGTTGAATCAGTGCCACAGTTTCAATAACAAGGAGAACAAATCTAAACTTTAATTAAAATTTAACATTACGGCAAAAATAAAAAACAATGAAACAATGTTTTTATAAGTGGGTCCCTGTTTAGTTTGTTTGTTTGTTGCAGACGCCCATGGACACACCTGCACGTGCACGAGCATACAGCTGACGCAATACACATCCCTGCCACACAGCTGCACTGATCTACAGGTGTACTAGTCCCTTTTACTGTCAGCAAACAGTATGATGTTTATTGGTGGGCGGGGCTTAGCTGGAGGCAAAACAGTTCCCCACAGACGTTAGCTAGCGCTAGCTAACAAGTTGTGTTGTCTTGTTTTAGACGATGGAGGAAGATGATGTGAGTGGTGCGTTCAGAAACACTCATTGTGAGTGTGGGAGCGCACTCTGACACAAACTGGAGCGCTGATAAATTGGGAGCGCTGTCTGAATGTAGCGTTGGGTTATCCAGAGCAGCGCACTCTCAGAGTGGCAGAGCGCACTCTGGACACTCTGTCTGGGATTTACAGTGAAGGAGTTCTTGAGATAACGTGTTTACTAGAATGCAACAGAAGAGGTCACAGTGACCTTTGACCTTTGAGCACTAAATTCGTTTTTGCCAAATTTGAAAAAAACCTTCCCTCAAGGCATTCTTTAGATATTCGTTCACAAGAACAGGAAAGAAGAACAACCTGAGGACGTGACGCCTCTGCACTTAAAAAAGTGATTCATGGGGTTTGTGGATAACTCTTAAAAAAATATGGACAAGATCAAAAACATTTCTGACATTTTTGAGCGGGATTAAATTAAAATAATAGTGTAATTAGGTTCATTTTGTCCACTCAAAATAAATTAAGTGTAGAAAGTTTCCTTTTTCCAGACAATGAGTTTTAAGGAGATGTATAGATGTTGATAGTATCCCGGAGGCGTGACCAGCCTGGCAATCCGATTTGCCAGGCTGGTCACGCCTCCGGGATACTACCAGCTGATAAAGACACGTCATGACGCACGTCAGATGACGCTTCTGAAGAAGACTGAAGTGACAGTTGAAACATGTCAAGGTAAACTACATCTCCTTAAAAACTCATTGTCTGGAATAAAGAAACTTTCTACACTGAATTAAATTAAAATAAGTTAGATATATCTTAAATAAAATAATCTGACCACTGAATATCACCACAGCTTCTAGATCAATATTAAATTGGTTCAACTTAATTAAGCTTTTATAAGTAAAAGCAAATCATGTTGGTTGTACTAATTACTTAATACTAATTGAGTGTGTCCGATTATAACAGACTCATAGGACTGACTCAGTGATGCAGAGTTGGAACGACTTAAAAACATGCAAAATGTAACCTTGTTTTTATTAAGTTGAACCCGTGGATTCTTTATTACAGTGTGGCCGCGGCTATCGGCAGCACTGAGGCGTAAAAATCCAAAGAAACCTGTGATGTCATTGTGTGATGTGTCTTCTCATCCCATGATGCTGTGTGACTACGTCCTTATTTGCTGTGTTCAACCATTTCACACATTACCCACTCTCCTCTTGTTCTTTATCAGCGTATTAAATTAATACTTTATTTATTAATGAATAAGTTTGTATCTCTGTTGTGTTCAGAGCCTCACCATCTCTCTGTCGGACTGTATTTTTGCAGTAATCCTCCATCACCTCTGCTCTGCTGCCTCAGTCAAAGGTCTGCCTGTACAACAATGGATCGGCAGTGTTTTATGGGAATGTTTAGGGGCGAGGCCTGCTGTAAATTTGGACGCCGCGGAGCTCTGGCTGGCAGAAACCCTGTCTCTGACACCCAGTTTAATGGTCCACCGGGCGCATCAACCCCGCTGATCGATCTAAGTCCTTCTTTCCCTGCTCTTTCTCCATCCTTCTTTAACCTCTGTCATTCATAAGTCATACCGGGCTTTATGTCTTAAAGGGACAAGGGCGAAATAACCAGCTGACCTCCTCTGCAGGCGCTCAGACTGTATTACTCTTTGTCTCCCTCTGTCCTCCTCCTCACCTTGATGTTGACCTCTCTCCTCCTTCCTCTTTATCTCTGCTCCCTCATTTCACATTCAGCCATGAGCTCACTTTATCCAGAAAAACGGAACTAATCACTGAAATCGCCGAATGCAGTCCTGGGTTAGACTGAAAAGTTGCAGATTCTTGGCACCGCCGCGCACATGGTTGCCAATTCTCGCTCTACATCCTGCCTCCATCTGTCTCTCTTTCCACGCTCGGTCTTTTCCTCTTCACAGATTCTTTCCTAGCCCTCCCTATCGCCCCGTCTTTCTGCCAGTGTCTCTCTGTCTTTGTCCGTCTCCCCCTCCATTCCAGTAAAGGGGAACATTCCAGCCAAGGCAGAGGCGACAGAGGCCTTGTGTTGGAAAGGCCACTTCAACAAGAGAGAGCATTGTTGGAGTTTCCAGTCGCACTTCAGCCCGCTGAAATACAGACGGCAATAAAAGCCAAGTGGGCAAAACAGGATTGTGATTGATGCATGCTGAAGTTTGTGTGCAGAGGCTGGAAGGAAAAGATGAAGGCGTTTTGTTTTACTGTTGTTTTCTGTCACATTACCATCTGGTTTGTCACATTTGTTTTCCTTGTTTTTACCCAAAAAACAGACTGTTAACTTTAGAGGAGCTGTTAGAGCTGGTGACCATTTTTCCACAAAGAGAAAGTTTGAATTTTATCTTAAATTTCACATTCATCGTGTAATGTTCCACATTTTCACTGAAATCTCACATAAGAAAAAAGGTTGAGTCAGATATTTGAGTGTGATAAAACAGGAAATAATCTTGCCTGCTGACACAGATCTCTCATCCATGTATTCAACTCACTGTATTAATGATAAGACAGATATATTTACTGGACACCACTTCAAATTCTTGTTCACATTCTCACCTTGCTGCAGGTATACTGTAGGAACCTGTGACATCACTGCTGGGTGTGGTTTCATCTGACCTCACACACCTATTTTCTAATTTTTTTTTTTTGATGTAGCAGAATGCAGCAAACTGCCAACTAACTTATTACTACAACTAACAGTAATTCTGTGTTGTGTTAGTTTCTGAATGTAAATGTTACAGTTTTTATAATAATAATATATCAGCCTGGGTAAACACAGATTTGTTGGTGGTTTAGTTTGAGTGACAAAACCAAGCTGTAACTTCCGAGGCTGAAAAATGAAGCCAACAAGAAGTGCCAAAAACTGCAGTTCCTCTAATGTCCACTAGAGGCTGGCTCCAAGAGTGAGTCATTCCCCACAGACTCCCAAATTAACATGTAGAAATAAACATGTTTACAGCCTGGTACAAAAACAGTTTTGGTCTCTGGAGCTAATTTCAACATTCACGACAACTGTACAGGGGTAAAGTTTTATAAAATGCACCTGTTTAAATGTTATTAAGGCTGAAGTGACGGGTGGATGCTGTCTGTTGACAGGTCTCTACCACTGCGACATCGTTGGTTAGGTAACTTCACCATGGCGTAACCCCAACATCACCGAGCATAGGTGGACCTGTTGCAATTTTAGTGTGTTTTCAGCTCATCAAAGTTAATTGTAACGAGGGATGTCCCGATAAAGTTATTTTTGCCCCCAGTCCCAAACTAATATACACACAGTGACGAGCTAACTGTTAGCATCACACAACTAGTGTTACCTTTAAGTCGAGCTGCTTTGGTGTCGGGTTGAGTTTATTGGGGCCGTTAAATGGCTCGGTGTTGGATGTAGCCGCTGCTACTGTTGTCTGTTCAACTTCTGCCCTCCTGACATCACATCCTCACTGTGACCTCGTCACATGTCCACGTTTGGTCATGGACTTTCCACGTCCACATATGACGTCCAAGGTACCCTGGGTGTGTTGGTTGTTGACGTTCTGGGACGCCGTGTCAACTTCAGCCTGTTACATGCATTGTCTGTTTTCAAAAATGTACAGTTTGCATACAGTCTCTTTCAAAATAAAAGCACTACGTTGGTACAACACCACACATTTTTCCCCTTCAACGACACACACACGTGGTTGGGTTTAGGAAAAAAGAACAGGGTTTAGCTTTACAATCTTACAGGAAGTGAACACCGGCCTCCCAGTTGAAAGTCAGTGGTTGCTGAACTCATCTACCACCCCTCCCACTGGTCCTATTCAGACTTTTGCCTCATTAACTTTGATTGCTGTTCCGCTGGCAACAAGCTGCGTATCATACCAACGTGAAAGGACGTCTGTCAACCACCAATCTTCGACAACTCCGGAGTGAAACCAGGTTGGAGCAGACCGCAAGGAGAGCAGCTTGGGAGACTGTCTGTCAGCACTTCATCTAACCTACATTATGTTAATGTCAGCGACAGGAAGTTTGCTGATTTGTCTCCTATAATAGGCTAACTGAGGCAGACTGCCCTTGTTTTCCTCTGTCTTTCATATTCCTGATGTAATGTCAGATTTTTTTTTCTGCGATAACTCAAATATAGAAGTCACTTGAAACGCTCATCCCTGGTATGGCTTCAGGATGTGCACTGAGATATTTACACAGGTATCGTATTAAAGTCATAATTTGGGATCCTGACAACACGAGGTCATCAAACGCATCTTCTATCACAGTAATGAAACATGAAACATGATCCACAGTGAAGTCCACGCTGACGTCTGCTGAGCTTAACGTGGAGTTTAGACAAAGTGAACTCAGCAGTCACTACATTAAATGTATGGAGAGACACTCATAATATGCAAAACACAGGCTGGGGTGTGTGTGTGTGTGTGTGTGTGTGTGTGTGTGTGTGTGTGTGTGTGTGTGTGTGTGTGTAACAGAGAAACTGAGAGATGATGCAGTGAGTGTGTGTGTGTGGGTGCTGTTTGTTTTGGGATTAATGATTATCCATATAAATTACAGACATCTGTTTCGAGGTGTCATTGTTTAAGTATGCAACTTCACGCCTCCCTGAGAAGCGTGTGTGTGCGTGTGTGTGTGTGCGTGTCTGGAGTCGGGGGAGGCCATAATGACCTCATTTCCTGCTGAAATATATGCAGGCCCAGCGCCACCACATAAACCTCCAAATAAACCTTATAAACTACAACAGAAGGCCCGCTACCTTCAAACACATGCGCACTCACACACACACACACACACTCACACACACACACACACACACACACACACACACACAATAAACACCAGCAGCCACGACTGAAATACGCATTAGGCATCCACCATAAACACCTGCATACACTGTGTATGGAAATATGTGTGATAGTTTGCATGAAAACAGTTGCAAGTTGCATCAGAGAAACACACACACACACACACACAGTGGTTGTCCTTGCAGCTGTGTGGTTAAACGGGGTGATAAAGTGGACGGAGGAGACAGGTTGATAGAAGTCGTTTTAGTCGCAGCCGCTCTTTAAATTTAACGGGACGTTAATAGAAGAGTTTTGTGTTTTCTGAATCCGTCTCCCTTTTCTGTCTCTGCTCAGTTATTCCTCGCTGACGATGATTCATAATGTTTACAAAGCTCTCTGTATTCGTCTTCCTCTGTCCCCCGCTGACTGTCAGCCTCTCCTTTATTTACTGTGGGAATGTTTGTATGAACCTGATTTTATTATTCACAGCTGTGCAGAGACACATGCTCAGTGATCAACCCAACCCTGTCTCTGAATAATTATATTTATAAACTTCTAATCTGGGTTATCAAATGTGTTTTGAAGGAAACGTAATGACTGCGTGGATGACTCTGCTCTTCTGAGTGAAGGAGGTGATAAACTTCTACAGTTTAGAGGTCGAAGGTGGTGGTCAGGGTGGACGATGAAGACTTTGTTTAAATCAGTGACAGAAATATTAATTTATTGATACAAATCCATTCAGAATATTTGAAACTGTTTCCTACAGTCATTCTGCTGATCTCTGCTACTAACCAAGGAAAGTCATCGTCATGTTGGAGACTTGTACGAAAATGAGATGACAAAAAGCTAAAACAGATCTAATAATAAAAACTAGAGGGGATTTAAAGTTTTGCAGCAGACCCTGCACATGTCGCCTACGCTGTAGTGAGCATTTATACTTGTGTGGTGGTGTGTCTGTGTCACTCTGCAGTTACACCTCCAAAACACTAGTTGGCGGCGGCATCTGTGAAGTGCTGTAAGATTTAGTTGATTCAAAACACACATTAAACACATATTAAACACACATTAAACACACATTAAACATGGCTTAATAGAGACAGTTTCAAACACAAATCAGCTTCACTATAACTCGCAGCATTCACAGACAAACACTTGTCTTTATCTGGACACATTTTCCCCACAAATACAACATGCTAACGTTATTAGCACAAGCCTATGGCATTTTACATTGTATAAATTAGCCTAGCAGCTAGCTGACTTTTCCTCTACTCATATGAAACCAGGGACAACAGCAACATGTAACAAAGGTAACGTTACAAAATTCAGCTCCATTACAACTCACAAGATTAACTGACAACACAACTGTCTGATACTAAACACGTTTTCACACACACGACTTGAAATGCTATTTTAGTGGAGGCTTTATTGTCTTCACAATTTATTGTTTCTTATCTGTGAAATTAAAGTAAATCAAAGCTTTGTTTCCACTGAGGGAAATGGTTTCAGCTTACAGAGACAGACAGGAGGTCTGCATCACTGTGACTTGTAGTTATATTTCTGAGGAGGTGCACGTCAGGCTACGGCATAAGATACAGCACAGGCGCTACATTGACGCAGAGCCTAAGCTGTAGGTACAGCTTCTATTGGACGCAGAAGTATAAATCCCGTATAAGACGAAATCTATGTTTTATTTACACTGATGAGACAAGACAAAATAAGTTTGTGGTGGACTATTGGACATTGACCTTTGATCTTTTGGATATAAAATGTCATCATTTCATTATTTTATCCAGTTAGACATTTGTGTTCAGTCATCATTAGCATATGAATTATTGAGTTATGGCCAGACACATATTTTGTGAGGTCACACTGACCTTTGACCACCGAAATCCAACCAGTTCATTGCTGAGTTCGAGTGGACGTTTGTGCCAAATTTGAAGAGATTCCCTCACGATGTTCTTCAGATATCACATTCACAAAAATGAGACAGACAAGATCACAGTGACCTTGACCTTTGACCAATAACCACAAAAAAACGTGTGTGTGTGTGTGTGTGTGTGTGTGTGTGTGTGTGTGTGTGTGGTAAAGGGTGGGGGTGGGTGGGGCACTGAATGTGCAAGAACCACCACTGTGTCTATATGACATGGACAGTTAGCCTTATTATTAATATAAAATGTCAGTGTAACTTAAATAAAAAGCAGTGAAGAACTCCGTCCTGATGAAGCCTGACCAACATCATCCTCACTCACTTCCTGCTGATGGGAGAACCCACAGCTTCAGGGTGAGCAGGTCAGTAAAGAGTTATCTGCTGCTGCCACTTGGGGCTGCTGACGTGTTGAGCTGCGAGGTGTCATTTGAAGAAAAAATTGGAATTATAACACTTAAAACTAAACGAGTTGATATGGATTTGTTTGCAGTGTGGAGGCTGGCTCAGCATGTTGCAGAGCAGCAGCAGGAGGAGTCCGGGTTGCATCACGTCCTTCCCTCAGTTGCATCACTTATTCATTAAGTTTCGGTAAACAAGAAGTGGAGCTGTGAATTTTTAAGTAGCGCTGTGTGTGTGTGCGTGTGCGTGTGCATGTGTGTGGTGCTGCTGTTTGTTTGTTTGTGAGCGTCCTGAGAGCCGGACGCTCCGATGTGTGTGATCAGTGGTAACTGTTGAGAGTGACGGTGCTGCAGTCGCTGTCAGAGACACAGAATCAGTCTCCAGAATAAAAGTTTGTATTTATTCTATGAAAGAAGAACGTGTGCGCTGCATATCCATCATCCTGAGCTGACTTAATTGGTTATTGCCCTCACTGCTTCCTTAGTGTCCTTGCGAGTTACAGTAGCTGCACCACACATCATTTCTCTGCAGGAGAGTGACATTCAAAGTTATGATGGTAATGATTCAGTGTGTCTTCACTTTATATTCTGAAAGGACGTTTTTTAAAACCGCAGGGAGAAAGACGGGGAATTAGAATTACCGCCTGGGGTTATATACCTCCAGGAGCCACTTACAGTTTACATCCATGTCTGTCCAGACTCACATGACATCAGACGATGCTTACAATACGGATGTTGCAGAGAAGCTACAAACTCTAAAACATGATCATAGTCACCAGTTCAGTATCTGACCAAATGTCTCCCCTTCTGTAACTCTGTTCAAACTAGTGCGGGACAGTTAATCAACAATGAATCCAAACCGACGTAATCTTGCCCATATTAGCAACAATACCTTCCCCACTGTGTTCGTGTTCATGTACTGTCCCCTTAAAAACGTACTACTGCATGTGTCGTCACGTCCAGTCTGCGACCTGGAAGCAACATGGAGGAGAACTCAAACACCAAGGCAACTGAGCAACTTGAGCAGCTTGTACAAAGAGAAATGCCGTGTCCGTCGTTTGGACACATTTTGGCTTTCATGAAGACATTTTATACCTTTTGGATATAAAATGTCATCACTTCATTATTTTATCCTGTTCAACATTTGTGTCAAGTTTTGTCATAATTAGCGTATGAATGGCCAAAAACAATTTTTGAGCTTACAAATGACAAATTCTAGTCAGTTCATCCTTTAGTCCAAGTGGACGTTTGTGCCAAACTTGAGAAAACTACCTTGAGGCCTTCTTGAGAAATTGCATTTAAGAGAACGAGAGAGTAGCGAAGCCACAGTGACCTTTGACCACCAAAATCTACTCTGTTCATCCTTTAGTCCAAGTGGACGTTTGTGCCAAATTTGAAGAAACTCTGTATTCTTGCAAGAATGGAACGTATGTACTTAACTGACCACCTGAAAAGCGAATGCCTAATGCCACAGCTATCACCGGCACACACTGTAAACCCTGATCCGTCCAGGACACAAAATTTTAATGCAAAGTCGGACAGATGTTGTGGATTGTCAAAATGACACAAAAACTCATCGCTGTGAGTGCGACATCTTTTTTTGTGTTAAGTCAACAATTTTTAAGTTAATTTGACAAAAATTTAAAAGCCAATTTCGCCTCATTAGTTTGCAGCCACTAAACAACACTGTCACTGTGCACTTATCATATCGTGGCGTGTTGGGGCTAAATGGGCGGAGCTTCCCAGCATGCTTTGAGACAATGTGTTTAATAAAACTGTGTTTAAATGTGTTCAAAAAATCACTGACGTTACTCATCACACAGTGATTCACGTGTCTGTGTTTCACACTGGTTCTAATGGGTTACAGTAGGTAAATGATATTTTGCACCATGAGTTCCGTCGTACACAGTTAGTGACAGGAAGTTGTGCTGAGGTGAAACAAAGAGTACTTCCTGGTTCAGAGTTAGAACTTGAGACACCTCAGCTTGCCACAACATGTTTTTGTTGTCTAATGAAACAAAAGAAATAGTTGTAAAATGTGTTTTTATGTTCATATGAGAGAATTAAATACTCAAACAACAAAACCAGTTAAACTGACATAAACTTCCTGTCAGACGAGGGTCATGTGACCCTCATTTATTTTGTGTCTGATGAACTCAAAACTTTGAGTGAGTGAGTTGTGTTTCACAGTTCAGAGGCATAAAATTAAGAGCTGTTAAATATCATATAAACATGATGTGTATGCACAGATAATACACAGCTTTACAGTCAGCTCTGTCCTGTGTGCTCTGTCAAAGTATCTGTTACTGTCAATGTGTTTGTGACTGAAGTGTGCTGATGGACCGCTCCGCCATAAACAGCTGCATGATGGATCCTCCTGTAATAATCTGAGATGACTACAAATCTGCTGAGATGATAAAATGCTGACGCATCATTACAGAGAAGGGCACAGAAAACTCTTATTTACTCATAAATGCACACAGAAACACACCAGGTGGGACATTCACTGTCATTAATCAAACAGAAGCTACTGTGGAGAAAACCCTGATCCAACGGTCCAGTCCCGTTCATGAAACCAGCAGCAACATACAGAACTGACCAGAACACAGCATCTGTCATGGTAACCAGGCCTTATCAACATTTACCTCCAGTTATCCAGCCCTGCTGTACAGTACTGCTCCACAGAGACACAATCATCTGAATCTGTGAGGCCGTTTATTCACACTTCTGATGGTGAACACAGTTACCATCACATTTCATAAACTACATGTGCAAGAAGAACGAAGCTCGAGGGGCTCCGACACAACACAAATAAATAAGACATTTTCCAACCAGAGGTGAGACTGGTATGGAAGTCACAAAGAAGAATGAATTTATACTTGGATTACTGTGGTTGTATGACTCCGCCCACCAGTCCACCCTGTGGTTGTATGACTCCGCCCACCAGTCCAGTGTCTCTGACAGTCTCCATCCATGTCAGTGAAAACATGGATGCTTCACACACAGAAGATCTATACAATCAGCACAGTTTCAAGATTAGAGTCACCAATTCAGTATCTGACCAAATGTCTCCCCTTCTGTTCCTGAGATATGACGTTAAAACATGATGATGTCACAGTCAAGCTGACCTTTGACCTTTTGACCTTCATTATTTTATCCTGTTAGACATTTGTGTCAAGTTTTGTCATAATTAGTGAATGAATTCTTGAGTTATGGACAAAAATATTTTGTCTGAGGTCACAGTGACCTTTGACCAATACATTATAATCTGTTTATTCTTCAGTCCAAGTGGACGTTTGTGCCAAATTTTGTCTTAATTAGCAGAGGAATTCTTGAGTTATGGTCAAAATTATGTTTTATGAGGTCACAGTGACCTTTGACCACCAAAATTCTAATCAGTTTATTCTTCAGTCCAAATCTAAAGATATTCCAGGGTGCCCAGTGGCTCAGGGGATGGAGCGGGCATCCCGTGTCCTTGCTGCAGCGGCCGTGGGTTTGGTTCCAGCCCATGGTCCTTTGCTGCATGTCATCCCCTCGCTTTCTTCCCCTGTCATGCTTCAACTACTATATCGAATAAAGCCAAAAAAAATAAATAAAATAAAATAATAATAATAATCTTAAATAAAGAAAGAAAAAAAAAAGAAATTCCCTTCAGGTGTTCTTGAGATACTGTGTTCACCAGAATGAGACAGATACAAAGGTCACACTGACCTTGACCTCTGACAACCAAAATCTAATCAGTTCATCACTGAGTCCATGTGAACGTTTGTGCCAAATTTAAAGAAATTTTCTCAAGGTACTCTTGAGCTATCACGTTCACTTGAATGAGACAAACAAGCTCACAGTGACCTTGACCAACGATTTCCAAACTGACATCATATCGTAGCAGACTTTGTAATATCAGCAAATATCGTATCGTAGTCCAAAGAATCGATTTAATATCGCATCGTGATAAAACCCCCGCTTAAAAGATGTGTAAGTACTTCCCATCCTCCTGTTTTTGCTTTTTAACCAGAAAACACGTTTCATGTTGTGATATTTACTAAAATGACAAATGAAACCTAAATAACAAACAGCCAACAGCAGGCAGGTTGTTATTAGCAATGATCATTTATCAGTAACCTTCAGCTCCCTGATCTCCCTCCAGCCAGCTGACACCGTATCAGGGTGTTTTAGTGAAATGAGCAGGTGTTGTGTAGATCAGTGGTTTTAAAACTTTCTGTGCCCAAGACACACCAAAGGCTGAGCCAAAATCTCAAGGTACACCTGTATTTATATCTGTGTACAACAGCTTCTATTTATTACGTGTGTTATCGCTCTTATCACAACATAAGACAATAGAAATAAGAAGCAAATAAGTCAGGTAGCTTTCGTGATGCTGTCAACTCACGCTGGTGCTTTGTTGTAATTTGCTGCGTACAATAAATCGATCCATCGTCCTGCTCACCCCTTTTAAATGTTATCATCCCTCACACTGGCTGCCAATCAGGACTTTTCATGTGTCACACACTTCAGATTCCCACGCACAAATGGCGACAAATAGGTTCCTCGTGAGGGTTCTTTAAATTCAATTAAACTAGTCCATACCCACTGAGTGCACAGTTGCCCATGTACAGTTTCACATGGTGTGTGTTTGGGATACAGGTCATAGGAAACTGCAGATTAAATAGTCAACTGAACCCATTAAGAAGAGCAATGTATCCAGACAGAGTGTTTGTGAAGTTGATAGTACGATTGCTTTATTGAAAGTACAGTAGTACCATTGCCAATAGTGGGATAGTTAGTGGACTAAAACTGTACATTAGTAGTTGAGGTGGCACGTCGAAAGGCACATAGTTAAAGTGTTTATATGTTGTATTGACTTAAAAGTGGGGCGCACTGGTAGTTCACATGGGAAAGGTGCAGCTAGCCCTTGTTGCAGCAGCATACCATACCATGACTTAGTCATACCAACAATTAGACATTGGTCCACAGGGGGAGCCACAGCGATCGGTCGCATTTTAGCCATTTTGAAGCATTTTTCTGTTGTTATAGCGCCACCCAGTTGCCAATTAGAGTTAAATTTCTCCAGTCACCTTGAGGCGTCCTGTTCTACATATCTACCAAGTTTAGTAAAAATCCATATGGCGGTTAGGCCTAGATAAGAAATGAGCTCTCTAGCGCCCCCATTTTGTTTGATGGGGTCAATAATGGAGGGGTCCCCTCAGATTATGTGTGGTCATATGCCTACAAAGTTGCGTGGTGATGGGTGAAACCCTTGAGATGTTATACACCTTTATGTGATGAGCCACGCCCTCCGCAATATTCATTGCCTTATAGAAGCTCAGTTTTAGTAAGTTTTCCAGCCGATCCAAGAACTCCGATCCAGGTTTTCTGGCCAGCCCAGCGCTCCGCGATTCAAGCAGTCCATTCCAGCGATCCGCTCCAGCACTTACTATCAATCCACCAGGCCAGCATGCAGACAGCAGACACACATGGAGGGTAGGAAGAGTAGCGGTCACCTTAGTTAACTGACTGACTTGTTTTCTGCTCTGGTTTTTTTGAGAGTGATATTTTTATTTGGTTTACACTCTTACTGTTTAAGTAAAGAGCACTGATGGCACTGTTTTGAGCACAATTAGTGAAACTGGAGCCATGGATGGACTATTGCTTGTTTAAACAGTTGTACAATATTGTGTGCCTGTGCACCAGGCTGGCACTGACACTACTAAAATAACTGAAAAGGAAAGGCTGCATTGTTTGTTAAATGTCAACAATGTCTTGTGGTGTTAATCTTTTTTTTATTTATTAAGGGGCCAAAGCAGCCAAAGAAAACCAGCTATATTTTTTATTTAATGTTAATGTTCAAGTTTAAAGTTTGTTTATTTAACCCTGTTAACAATAAACGGGTCAGTTTCTCATACCAACTGTTGTGGATCATTCTAACTAACCTGATTAAGTAGTTGCTCTTGTTAGAGTAATATCGCTTGATCAAACCTTTTATAACATGACTGACAACAAAATAAGTGAATATGTATAATACGCGCTTGGATCGGATCGGTATCGGCCAAAACTTAAGGCTGTAATATCAGTATCGGATCGGAAGTGAAAAAGCTGGATCGGGACATCCCTAGTAATATTGCTTCATTGGCATCCTCCCATGACCCTCTACCACTGTGCCAAATTTCACATGGATTGACCAAGTCAGTGAGGAGAAAAACGTGGAACACACACACACACGGAGTTTTCATCATTATATAGTAAGATTAAATTACATTTTTAGCTACAGTTCGCCTCTTTATTAGGAAACGGGTACAGACAACATACTGATACAGTCAATTAAAAATATTGTAATAATAATGTGTGGTTATCACAAAATCCACTAATGTAGAGAACCACTGGTGTAGATAACGTCTCATTTCAGCTCCATCAATCAGCTGTTCCTCTTCCGTCTCAGAGCGTTCACAGTGAGCGACGGGATGAAATAAAAACAAGGTGTCCGAGAAAAGTTCAGATCTAAATGGCAGCACTGCGTCACTCCTGGCCTGTTAGGACATTTGTATTTTAGTGTTTCTGTTTTATGATTTCTAACTAATGTAAAGTCGTTGAGTAATATGAGAAGCCCTCTATAAATAAGATGTATTATTATTATTATTATTTCAATGGAAAACAATGCAAACAAACTGATTTTGTTGCTGACACTCGAACAGTGTCGCATCGAATTGTATAACATCTGTTTTTTAATGGCAGTGTCTGGACTTACTGTTTATGAAGTATTCGCTGTTTTATTTGTGAATGGTTTGAAAGAGCTTTGTGTAAAAAAGACATTTTGTTTTGTTGAAAAAAATGCTTGAAATAAAAATGTGCTTTTTTCTTTTTATCTGATTAATAACTGTTTGATCAAAAATAATAATTGCTGCTGCACAGCACTGAGGAGACGTTACCATGTGCTGAATAACTCCAGTCGCAGTCTTCGATCCTTCTGTTTGGAAAATGAAACATTATTTAGCTCGCTCTGAATTTCTAAGATGCTTATAAGTCATTTAACATCAAAGCGCACTGAAAATGACCCCAGATGGGCCGTTCTCTGCAGCGCACATCAAAGATTAGTAATAATTAAACCCTCTCGAAAGCAAACAGTGTTTTCATTTTCCAGTGTGAAAGTAGGTTTCAGATCCTGAGATTCTGACGGCTGTGATGAAAACAACACGCTGTGGAGTCACTGCTGGAATCTGTGTGTGATCCAGCAGCATTAATGTGCATGATTCTGTATTTCAAAAGTTTTATTGATAAACAACAAATGAGTGCTTTGTGCATCAGAAATACTGAGTTATGAACGCTTTAGTTTCCTCAGCGCCCTGCATGAATGTTTCAAAATGACTTGTGAGGTTTTAAAGTTAGACTCTGTGTTTGGTCGAGTTAAAGGAAAATAAACTTTATACTGGATCACTGCAGCTGAGCTGTGTGGGCATGTTTCACCACCAAGAAATGACCAGGACTGATGATGAAATCTGACACACTGAACACTATAAAAGTTAACTCTAGGACTGATGATGTCATATTTGACACACTGTTACCAACGTTTAATATCTATTGTTTAAAAGTAACCCTTCAGACATGGTACCTAGAGCCTCGGTCTGTTCAGACAGTCCTCTTAAATGTGGGTGGGGTTGTTGTCACTCACTGCTCCGTCCAGCACTCGCTGTATTTCCTCATCAGCGGTGACACAGATGGAAGTCTGCACCTGGTTTATCGTCCACAGAACGAGGCTGCACGCCCACATTTTCA
>NC_065529.1:51049508-51058090 GCF_006386435.1 Epinephelus moara | reverse complement strand
TATAGTTGTAGTTTACTGATGTATGAACAGAGGTTACATAAAACCAGAGTGACCGTCCTCTACTGACCAATCAGACTGCAGGGTTTCTAGCTCCACCTTTTAGTACCAGATCTGTGTGCTAGGTACCCCAACAGAGGGGGGACCAAACATGGGGACGCTAAGGAACGCTTCTGTTGATACCATCCACAACTTTCACTGTGGGAACAGAAACAATTCGTACTCTGAACTGAACTGCTTGGTGGAAACAGGGCTTTAAGTACATGAATGCAATGTTTGGCTGTTGTTTACACGTGTTGTCCGGCAGCCTACTTTTCCCAGTGATGTTCCTCTGGTAACACTCTTGCGTATCAACAGAATATTTTGTCTGTACACTGACTGACATTCTGGAGCACACTGCAACAAACTACTACTACTACTACTGAACCCAGAGTATATACAAAGCTTTAGGCAAATGCTTTGTAAAGGTTTGAGGAAAGATGTGGTTATTGTTTATAAAAAGACAAATGTTAAACCTGTGATGGGACACAACCTCCTGCACAACAGCTGCACCCCACATGGCTCTCTACAGACCCCCACAGCCTCACTACCTGCCTCCCAACATACAGGACACACACTAACTTCCTGCAGCCGTACGGTGTGATCCATCCAATGAGAACACAGTTCCAAGGACACTGAGCTGTGTGTCTCCGGTGAGGACTGCATGTGTTGGGCAGTGGTGTGTGCTTCAGTGTGTATCTGCGGTACACATCACTCATGTGTGATGTGCATGTAGGAGTCGCCCCCCAGTTCAGCCTCACCCAGCAGCATCCGAACGCATCATTAGTGGAGTTCATGGCCTTTTGTTGTGAGGCGGGCGGGTGGGGAGGGGTGGGGGGGGGGGTAGTCATGTGTCTGCAGTGAAGCCAGGGCTCGTCTTAACTTCAGCTTACGCAACAAACACTTCAACTCAGTCAAAGTTCAGCTCGTCTCAGTTCTTTTTAATCGGCAGCAGTTTGCATTCCCCGTGGAAATCCATCTTGTATTTTATTCTGGGACAGTCAACACTGAGATGACACAACCTTAAAAATATGAGTCTTTCTGGCTGATTCTGAAATAACTTTTCAGGACTGAAAAATAATCTTACATGGTGGTTTCAACATTACGGCCCTCTGAGCATTCCTGCCATGTGCAACTGGAGAGACGAGTTAAACAGTGTAAAGTTATATTCCACCCAAACTATCTTTCTGTCAGGACTCGCTCAGCCCGCTCAGAACCCAGTACAGTACAGAAGCTTTAGTTTCAGCTCCTTCAACTCATCCAGAACACTGCACCCCATCTGTCTTCTGCCCTCTTGAAATCTCCAGCGCCGTTCCCCTCGGGTCCGTCCGCTGGCTGCTCGTATCGAGCTCCGCTGCTGATGTACGAGGCTGCTAATGGAGCAGCACCTCCGGGCCTCCAGGCATTAGTCCGGCCCCATGCCAGGCCGTGCTCTGAATTCAAACACCGCTGGCCACTTAACTCTCTCTCGCCAACAACAACCTGCTCATCGTCAGGCAGAAGCCACGTCCACACTCTCCCCACATATTATAAAGTTTAACTAGGGCTGGTAAATAAAGCCAAAGGTGTGGGCTACACTTTGGGTTAAACATCTTTCTGTGCAAGAATAATAAAAGACCTGCAACACTTGCAAGGTCGTCATAGTTCTGCATATTTAAAGTCCCACTCAGCGATGGACTGTCAGCACCAGCATCCTGTGTAATAATCATTTCAGCTCAGACACAGCAGAGAAATCTGCACGACTGCATCTTCTTGTTTGTGTTTCCAGACACGAGCCTGAACACTGGATACTGGTTAGCATTATCCAGCTAGCTGTTAGCCAGCAGGCAGCGACACACTGAACAAAGTAAAATTTGTGGCTTCACAACTTTTAACTGACAAACACAAGAAATGATCAGATCAGTGTGCAGAGTCTGTGTCAGTCTGTCAGTAAGTCACAGCTGCATTAAAGGTGCAGTCTGGGATTCTAACGCCAGGGCCACACTGCCAACCAAGTGCTGCGAAGTGCAGCGCACCGAAATTCTCGCGCGAGCCCGTTCACATCAGACGCGCATTTCTCCACGCCGGTTGACAAGCGCTTCTGCTCCCAGCTGTTGTCTCCGTCACATCTGGGGCTGTTTTTCCATCATGGGTATCTCTCTCTGTTTGCCTGTGTGTGCCCAAACCCCCACCACCTATAGCCGGCCCACTCTGTGTGTGTGTGTGTGTGTGTGTGTATGTGTGTGTGTCTCTCTCTCTCACTCTCTCTCTCTCTCTCTCTCTTTCTTGTGTGTGTGTGTGTGTGTGTGTGTTCATCTCTCTCGCGTTTAGATACCACTGACTAACATGTATATAACCACACACACATATATACATCGCATTTGTCAAACGGGGATGTTTTATTTTGAAATTTGTTTTATTCTGAAAATTGACCGGATGCTGTTGTTGTTCCTTTGTTTGACTTCCTGCCTGGCTTGACACATTCGCTCGCGGCTCCACAGAAAATAGACCAGACGCCGAAACGATTGATGACACGATCGGTTAACATGGGCGCCAAAAGGAAACTGGGTTCGCTTCGAGGCTATTCGCAGCGCTTCCGCGGGCGGTGTGGCCCTGGCGTAAGCCAACACACTCTGTGTCACAGTCAGCAGCTGTCTCTTCTGTGTGCACGGGGGAAAAAAAATCCGGAGTGCAAACACAGCCCTGTGTCTATAGGAAACAAACAAAGAGGCTCGGACCGAGCCACAAAACACTGTAGTAGCCATAGCAACAGGGAGCGTTCATGCTCTGGGAAACCGTCTTGTCCTCTCTGCATGTTAGCTTTGCAGAAGCAACTGTAGCAACATATGCTAATGCTAATGCTAATGCTAACCCACAGCCTGACTAACTTTAGGTAACGTTATATCACTTGCTGCAATAGTCACTCTGTACAGAAGATGTTCACTGATCAGAAAATCAGCGGTTTGATCCCTGGTTCCTCCAGACTGGGGTGGCGGTCTCTGTTATACAGAAGTTAAATTTGTTCACTCACAAAACAACCCTCACATGGGAGTTATATCTTGTTACCTGCAGGGACAGGTGAGTAGACAGAATATGTCGCTCTAACGTTTCCATGGGAACGAGTCACATATGACTGAAGTCTTCTAGGGCTCAGTCCGCAGGTCCAGAGGGTGGACATGTGGATGCAGAGGGCAGTATGGACTCACAGTATGTTCGATGGATACTTGTGAATGTAAAATAAACTCTTTGGACAAAGCTTCTGTCCCGCTTCCATCTGAGCAGCTGTTTGTTTGTTTGTTTGTTTGTTTGTCTGGTTCGTGCTGCACACTCCCTCACACCCACTCACTCCACTGTTAACAGGTCACTCTGATTGGTTTGTGACGTGTTGTCATAATCGGTGCTTTTCTACGCCTGACACTCGACCCTGCTGATCAGTCACTCATCTACGAGGCTTTCACTGTGAATTTAATGAGGCTAATAACCCGTTAAAGTTCTTCTTTGTTTTCTCGACCCTCTGCTGTGCTGTTAAAAACACCTCTCGTAAGTTTTATTGTGTCACCTCTCCCCTATGAATCATGGTCCTCTCTCCCATAGTTCCCTCTGTGTGATGTAATACGCTCCTGTCATGACACAAAATGAGTTCCCTCTGCTTTTTTTAATTTGTTTTCATCTGTCATCATGGTGATAAGAGTCATGGTGATAAAGCAGGAACAGCAATTTATTCAAACAGGTGAGGTTCAAACAACAATCAGGAGGGAGAATACATGATTGCATGATGGGATCTATCTGTGGATGAAGGACTTTTATCTGAGTGTCAGTGTTCTGTTTGTTTTTATCCTCGCCACAACCGAGCACCAGATACACTGCCACACTGATACAATTATTAAAATATCCGAGAAAAAAAAAAAAAGTTAATGAAATGTCCTAAAGATATCAACAAAATGTCGGAAAAATTGTCGCTAAAATGTCCGAAAAACATTATCAAAATGTCTGAAAAAATGTTCTCGGAATGTCAGAAAAATATTATCAAAATGGGGAAAAACAAAATGGTTAAATGTCCGAAAAAACTTATCAAATATCAAAAAAATATTCATAAAATGTCCTAAAAATATGTTAACAAAATGTCTGAACATGTCGATAAATTATCCAAAAAATATCCTTAAAATGTCTAAAAATGTTGATAAAATGTCTGAAAAATATTAACTGAATATCTGAAAAATATTCATTAAATGTCCTAAAAAATATGTTGACAAAATGTGCAAAAACTTTTGATAACTTTTCCAAAAAATATCATTAAAATGTCCAAAAATGTTAACAAAATGTCTGAAAAAATATTAATTGAATGTCCAAAAATATGTTGATAAAATGTCCGAAAATAACCTTAAGTTTTCTGAGCACTATATACTGTGTGTGTTTGCTAGCTGCAGGTGTCTCACCTGGCAGCTGTAGCTCCGCCTCTATTTCCTTCCATGCTTCATCCTTCTTTATCATGGTCAGAGCTGGAGGACACATCACAAGGCTTCACAAGGTTTTCCTCACATTTCTTTTAGCGCTTTAGTTTAGCCTCCATGGCGAGCTGCTATCTGTTTGATTGGCTCATTTCATGCTGCATTCCTATTGGTTGGTTAGTAGACGTAGGTGGTGACAGCATCACACTGTCAGAATTTGATCCAAGGCTTTTTCAAAAAGAAGAATCTGAGGCACTCAGAGGAACATTTATAAAAAGCCTTTATTAAATGGGCTTACAAAGTCATTTAAAAACGGCTACACGTTTCAGCCACTCAGGCCTTCATCAGGGTATTTACAAAATGGCTGTCAGGCTACTTCCTTTATAGGTTTAGTCACATGACCACAATCAAAGGATGATTTTTTTTTTTCTGTTTGATCCCAGGCTGTTTTTGATCGCAGACCGTGACGACGACCATCCTTGATCCTCTCTGACTGTGTGACGTAGGACCACCGTGTTAGAGCCGCCACCAAAGATAACGCCACGGTTCTTTCACAATTGTCATCGTTCATCTTGGACGACCCAGTATCACACAGTGGATATCGAACTTAAATGAGCCTAAGATGTCTCGACCACCATCGTCTGGACTGTCTGTCTGTCTTCATATGGCTGTATGATACATGTAAATGCCTCATGCTGATGGAGTCCAGTCAGATCACTGTTTGTATACACAGATCTTTTCTTTCCCAGAAGGTTCTTTAACACAAGTCTTCTTTGTAGCCGAGATCTCTGTGTATTGATCTCTGCTAAATCATACATGAGCCTCAGGCGGCATGTTTGCCAGACCCTCCTGATATCAGGTAAAAACCTGAAACAGGCAGATCACAGACGGATTCATCAACAAACCATGAGCGTATGGGGGAATCGATTTCAAATAAATCATACATCAAACGGCGTGAAAATGGTTTGAGAGTACAAGGGTTTTTTTGGCTGGGAACGGGTGATTGGTACAAATGAGAAGTGAGGGCAAAGAGACAGAGAGAGAGACAGAGCACAAATCGGAGAGATTTACGTTTACAAGGGACCTCTATAGAAAGGTGTGATCGTTACAGATGAGGGAGAATGAGAAAAGGAGAGTGGGGGAAGAGAAACGAGGAAACATCAAGTGTATCAGTTCGTCGGCTGAATGCAGATTTCAAAGCCAGGCCTCGCTCGACGCCCATAGTCAATTTCCCTCCTTGTCTCCTTGAATTGTCTTTAACAAGGCGGCGGACGGACAAATAAGACAGAACGCTCCACCACAGAAAATTACAGCAAACAGCTACAAATGTAATATTCATTTCACACCTCCACTCTAATTTCAGGCACATTACAATCAATAGGCAGGTACTGTGCCAACTCCCGCTCCGTCCCCTGCCTTCTGCCTCCTGCTCTAACACTGCACGCTGCAGACAAACAGAATAATGTGCAAATAACACAACAAAGATAATGAGGGTGCATTCTAATGCCTACATTACTGTGCAGTTGCAAAGCTAGATTCATCTGCAGCACAGATCGTGATGCCGGGAAGAATTTACAAAAGCCAAATTACACTTTTGTGTAATTTTACTGCAAAGACACAAAAAGCCAATTCAATGGGAGCTGCACATCCAGCCCTTCTTGTAACAGAAGAGAGGAGGAGATGAAATGCTGTGGGTGAGGACAGAGGTGAGATAAAGAAAGGTGAGGAGAGGGAGAGGAGACAGGAGAGGGCAGGTGTAAAATACTACCATTCTTTATACTGTGTGTGGTGGAAAGGATAGCTGAGGTAAGGGCGAGACAATTTGATGGATAGACGAATTGAGGAGCGAATGGATGTGTGCAGGGGGGGGGGGGGGGGGGGTGAAGTCAGGTGAGAGCAGGAGGAGAAAGAGAGGTGAGATTAGCAAAGACAGCGGAGATGAGATATGAGGCAGGGAGAGGAGGTCAGGAGAGACGAGAGGGAGGAACTCAGGCAGAGGGGGAGAGTAGCTGAGATACTACAGTACTGCCTTTAAGGTACTCTGTGTTCATTTCACTCCACTGTTTACATCACAAGGAAATACTGCATCCATTTACGTGACAGCTGGAGCCACTCTCCAGGTTAAGATTTAACTAAAACTATAATCACGGCCCCGCCGCTGTATGACTCCGCCCACCAGTCCAGTGTCTCTGACAGTCTCCATCCATGTCAGTGAAAACATGGATGCTTCTAGGGATGGGCAGCACAAGCAAAAACACTATTCGACGATTTTTCGAATAATCACCCCCCCGTAATGATGAATGGATCATTACGGGGGGGCTCCACTGGCTGCAAAACGTCACGTCAGCGTAGCATCGCGGCGTATTCATTTGGGCTCCACTGACTGCGTACGGAAGCCACACGTAGAGAAGCCAGCGGGGTTGTTTACCGTTTGCCGAGCCGAGAGGCTGCATGTAGGCTGCATGAAATGTTAAAGCATTTTCCACCTAAGTTATTACATATATTTGAGTTATCTACAAGTTTACTGTACTGTTTGTCATCTACTCGCTTTCAAATGTCCGCCACGGACATTTACACAATGTCACGGATAAACATGGGTAAATGCATGAAAAAAAATCATCACATATCACCTCTGATAATGGTTTATTCATTTAAAAACACATTGTGCTCGTTTAGCACACTATTTCATGTAGTTTTTATCTGCTGGAGGGTCGCGTAGGGGAGCGTAGCGCGACAAAAATAGAAGAGCCGCGTAAAATAGAGAGTTGTCGCGCGACAGACGGGGGTTGTCGCGCTGCTCCCGTTGCCGGTGGAGCCGCTGTAATTGATTAACAGGGGGGCGAGCTGCTACGGGACTCGCGCTGCAGACGTGTCGCGCCGCTGAGCCCGGCCGTACGGTCCCTCGCCGCCTCCTGCGTGCCTCGCTCTCAAATGACTGTGCATACTTGTTGTAGACTTGTGATACGCAAGCTTTGCCTCACAGAGTTTGCACTGCACCTCATTTTCGTTTATTTTGTCGAAGTTGTTCCACACGGAACTTTTTGATGACTGTAGTAGTCTCTGCATGTTTCTCCTGTTTGTAGAAGAGCATCAAACTAGCTGGTAGCCCATCTCACACCGCTGTAGCAATCCTATACTGCCCTCGTGCGGTTAGGAGCTGAATTGCATGTCAAATAAAGGGGGGAAATAAGACGGCGAATAGTAATAGTCGCATTAAAAAATCGATTTTTCAAAATAAAACAACTATTCAAAAATTCGAAAATCGTGACCCATCCCTAGATGCTTCACACACAGAAGATCTATACAATCAGCACAGTTTCAAGATTAGAGTCACCAATTCAGCATCTGACCAAATGTCTCCCCTTCTGTTCCTGAGATATGACGTTAAAACATGATGATGTCACAGTTAAGTAGGGCTGTACCCAAATATTCGGATATTCAAATATTCGTTTCTATGGGTAGGTATTCGTTATGATTTGTTAGTATATTGTCTTGTCTTGTATGTGGAGCCACGTCGAAGAAGATTTTCTGTTACGACAGACAATAAAGTTTTCTGAATTTGAATGAAAATTTGGTATTCGATATTCGTTTTTTTATTTACTTTTTTTTAACATATTTTTTTTGGTGCTAAATGTAGTCTTTCTGTTGTTGGTAAATGTAGGTTATCGATAAAAATCAAAACTTTTAAATTGCATTGTTAAAAATGTGAAAATATAGTATGGCCTACCAACGGAGCTTGTGTGCACGGCACGCTTGAGCACATCTGTCTGAGGCTGTGGATCAATGCCAAGTTTTACCACTTTATCACTATTCCCTCTAACTTGTAGCTGTTTTTTCCTTATCTTTTGAATTTAATATGAATTATGGAACAATTTTTGTCAACGTTTTGTACAATAAATTATTGTTTAAAGTTTCAACAAGTTTCTTTTGGAGTGCGTGACACAAGTTTGTTTTGAAAACGGCCGCGGACTGTCACCTGCTCAACGCATCAGTACCTTCGGATGCCATGACAGTAATAGTCAGTAATGTCAAAATATCATTTACAGACCGATTTAACAGACGATCACTGCTGCCCGACCCGCAGGTCCATTTGCAGGTCCCGTGGGTTACGGGTCGACC
>NC_065529.1:51020059-51048461 GCF_006386435.1 Epinephelus moara | reverse complement strand
GATGTTGACACTACGCTATTTTATTTCCTGAAGAGGTTGTTTGGAAAATTGCAATCTGAAAAGTAACCAAAGCTGCTTAAGAGGTTATTGTGTTTTGAATGTGTTTCAAATTAAAAATAAAGGGAAACAGCGTAGGAATAACTTGTATGACGTTTTTATTAACAAATAGTAATATAAAACCTTGTTTTCCCTGTTTGAGACCTTAAAAAATAGACTGCGACTTATATTCCGAGTTTTATGGTAGGTCCGAAAAAAACCCGGAGTCCGACCCAAAGTCTAATCAGTTCATTCTGGGGTCCAAGTGGACGTTTGTGCCAAATTTGAGGAAATTCCCTTGAGATACTGCGTTCACGAGAATGTGACAGATGAAAGATCACACTGACCTTGACCTTTGACCCCCCCCAAATCATCTCAGTTTATTGTTGAGTCAGTACATCAGTATGTCCCGCTCTGTCCTCTGTCTCTCAGCTCTTGTTGGGTCTGTTGCTCTGGTGTCCACGGCAGATCTACTAAATATATATAATCTGTGGACGAGACACGTGAGAGACACATCAAGAAGTGCAGTGTAGCCAATCAGAGAGTAGGGCTGGTCTTGCAAAGAAAAGCCAATAGCGAAGCAGAATAAACTAAAGCATTAGTGTGTGATGTCATACAGGAAGTGCTTCCCCTTGTCTGGTGTCAGTCACATGACTTATCCACAGTTTTATTATCCTTATTTTTATCCAGACCAAAAAAAGTCCGCTGCACCTCAGAGCTTTATCTGGGGCAAAGAGCTTGTGACTTTTGTGGATGCTGCCGTGCAACTCTGTTAATTAATCAATTATTTGACCCAGAAAGTGACGTCACCACCACACTACTGAGAAATGGACTTCAGTTCGTAACGTCTTTACTCGTAGTGACGCCACTGCCCGACACTGTGAAACGTATAAATGTAAAGTAAAGCAGAAACGTACACTGGGCTGATTTTTAAACAGTCTTATTGGTACTTTTACTTAAACCTGCGATACGTGACGTTCAGCTTGATTCTCTGCAGTTCATCACTGCCACACACCAAACACACGTCTACAGTGTTTTCAAGCTGTCATCTGATACACTTATTATGAAAGCATGAATTCTAGAGGCTGACAGTGAACGATCTGAGCACGTCTTCCACCACAGGAAACAGGAAGAGAGACAAAAACAACAGAAAAAAGGGAAGAGAAGAAGACAGGAAAATAAATGAGACGACAGGACAGGTGTAAAATACAGCACTGTTACAGCTTCATACTCTGAGCTCGCCTGCGATGATGGCAGAGGAAGGAGCGGGAGGCGAGCTGATGACAGATGAATTGTAAAATGAATGAATGCAGGAGGACAGACAGATGCAGAAACGACAAAAAGATGAATGGGCGTCACATGACATGATGGATTAATGGATGCAGGGAGGACAGGTAGACAAGGACGCTGGGGAAGATAAGATGGAGGAAAGTACTGTAGGCCAACTCTCAGTGTTCGCATAGCCTCCACCCCTCCGACACACACACACACACACACACACACACACACACACAGAAACATTCAAACGCACCCACTCGCACTTACAATACAAAAGCAGTCCGTAGATTTGTTGACCTTTTAACTTGATTTCCACAGTAATACAAATGCTTGGCGAGCCATTGAAAGAAAGAGCGCCTTTTCAAAGGAGCAGCTTGAGACATCGGTGGGATGTCTGTGTTCGATATGTGCCTGCGTGGCTGACCTTTCCCTAATGGGCCGGGCTACTAATGCAGCGACAGCGCGCGCTTGAATACTGTGATGCTGTTAGAAGTTCAGCGTCACTAAAAGGGAGCCGAGAGCAGCGGCGGCAGAAATGAAAAGGACTTCCAGAATATCAGCTTTCTTTTGTTTATGATTCTTTTCTGTTTGTCCTCTGCTGTTTTGCTGTGTGATGGTGTCAGAAAAGAACAGAAAAAGTCACTTTCTTTGCCTCTTTGTTTTTTTTTCCTTCCGTCTCTCTTTGTGTGAATATTTTAGACCCTGGAAGATCAAAAGCGGCGCCTGCAGACACAATCAGCAGCAGCCGACACCAGAACATATCAAAGAAAATGCACACTCACCCGCAGACTACACTGACTTCCATTCATCTGTTTGACCCCATATCCTGACTTCATGTCGAACCCCGACCTCCTTCTAACATCAGTCCTACACTCGGCTCTTAATCTTAAGAGTTTGTTCCTTTTCTCTCCACCTTCCTCTAGACATCTCTAATCTTCCCTCTATAAAGACACAGTGTGCACACACACACACACAGATATATCCAGTTCAGTACCTGACCAAATGTGTCTCCTTCTGTTCCTGAGGTATGACATTGAATAATGGACAGGAAGTGTTTTGCTGTGAACTAACTAAATGAACTGACTAGGCTAAAGAACTAAAATGCTTTTGTTAACCCTGAGGATTAACGTGTGTCCCGCTGCAGGTTTGACCATTTCCAGGGTTTACTGGTCAGACGGGTCCATGTCATTGGTCTGACCTCTCATTAGTCCGACGTCCCGTTGTTCTGATATGTGATTATACTAGGCTATACTGTATTTGTATACCATAGAGGATCAGCAACGCAACAAAAGTAGGCTACTGGTCAAGATACAAGTGTCATAGAGAGAAGAGAATGAAACACCATAACCTCCTGTTATTAACTCTGGGGTCCGGGTTGTGTGGGGAGCTCTCCGCAGTGCTGAACGGCTCCCGGCGGGCGTATTTCTGCCTTGATGGTGCGCTGCGACCGGCTCTGGGTCAACTGGGAAAGGCTTGAGGCGGAGCAGGCTCACAGCTTATGTGTTTGTCACTTTCTTTTTCATTTTAACCCACACCATGATCTTTTCCTGACCCTAACCAAGTGGTTTTTGTGCCTAAACCTAACCAGACCTTAACCACAGGGCATCATGATGATTTCAGAACAACGGGACTTCAGAACAATGAGTTTAATATGGTCGGACCAATGGGCAGACCCCCGTCAGACTCAGTGCACAAACCTTTTACTCTAACTTTAACTGAAATGTTAAAAAACAGAGTTCATGATCTTCGACTGTACATGGGTGAAATAAACATGTTAATCTGATACTCATCAAATCTTTTTGCATTATGGCCTATAAAGCATATAATATTTGATAACCAGCCCAGCAACAAAAATGATTTGTTAAATACTCTACAGGTGAAAACAGCTCTGAACAAGAAAAGGAAGTAATGGAGGAGAGGGAGCAGAAACCAGCACAGATACATAAATACATATCATTTCAACATTTCTAAAATGATGCAGTGTATGAGCTGAAAGGCCATCAAACATCAAAACCAATCGCTGTGTTTCCAGCGTCTCTTCAGCCAATAAACGTGGGTGTTATTTAGCAACCTGTCACTGTGTTTCCATCAGGGAGTGTGCCCCCAAAACCAGGAACTTTAACTAAAACATGATCTTTTCCAAACCATAACCAAGTGTTTTTTGTGCCTGAAGACAACCACATGTTCTTCCTCCTCGTCCACTCTTTATCCGTATACTCCTGCTCACATACAGATGGGCGGTGGTCAAATTCAAAAGCCTCATCTGCATGACTGAAATCAACTAAATAATCATCCATGACACTGAATATCTTTTAGATGACACTAAACTATGTTTACTGTAAACCACTGTGGTTACTATACTCTCTCCAGAACTCCCACATTTCCACTGGTGTTCTCCTTCAACAAGTGACATCTGGTGATATTTCAGAGAAACACTTCTGCATAACAAGACAATAACAAGGTAAAGAGAAACTTTAGACACTTATAAGAACAGAACAGCTCTGTGGCAAAAATAACCACTTTTAAAATGGACATACAGTGATGGTGTTCAGCTGCCCTGTGTGCCTCCGTTGCAGCTCGTTTGGTGGCTGCTGGCCGCTGCCAGCTCCTTCAGTACTGGACCAATTTCAAAAATTGTTGTCCATATCAGTCTCTAACAAATTTACACAGGGAAATCGGGTTCAGGTTGGAAAATGTCAAAGTTATCCTTATAGGGCTCGTACACATGCTGCGTTTTTGTGCCCTCAAGTTTACTGTTCTCAATGTAGACGCATGGCAGGCGCGCGCAAACGTCAGAGTGATGCACAAAGGCCTATTTTTCAGGGCACAAGGGCTGCACCCTAAGATAAACCAAGTTCAACTTTTGGAACGCAGCAGCACACACCGCATGTCATGTGACGAGGACCACGCAATCACAGCTGACAGATATCTTTCCTTCTTCAGGAAATATCAGTGTGTGATGAATATGGAGGAGAAGCTGATCATGTTAGTGCAGAGCTGTCAGAGCGTCACATCTGTCCCACAGACGATAGGCCTACACACTTATAAACAGCTCCTGGAAGAAGATCAGCTCTGCACAAAAACACAAAAGAAGCGCCCAGTGCCCGACCTTTTTAAAGACGCAGCATGTGTGCGGCTCCTTACTACAGCATTGTTGAAATGTCATGTTTCAACATGTTTGTGACATATTGACGTGCAAATGTAACATAACTGTAGTCAGAAACACACAGTGCCAGCATTTATTCTGGCAATTCATTTCATTTCAGTTCATTTCCCCTTTTCTCAGTGATTCACACACACACACACACACACACACACACACACACACACACACACTCTTTAGACAATGATCTCTTCATCCGAGTCTTCTCCACCTTTGGTTCCCACTGGTGTAACATGGCTCAGATTTCTAAAGTCTGGAGCGCTGTCACACACATGTTAACACGCTGACTTCTAAACTCACTGGCGCTGCCACCAGATGAGCAGGTGTGGTAATTGAAATAAGCCGGAGTGTAACGTGATTCATATTAAGTGTGAAAAACATCAACACATGTCTGCACCTGTCAAAGATCTCTGGCTCTGCCTCAGAGAAACAGCATGTGAATCCAAGGTGTTTTCATGTTTCTGGCATTTCACTGACATTTTATGACCAAACGTCATCAAAAATATTCATGTGCAGAAGATGCAGAGTGGCTGTTTGATTATAAACCTGTCATCTGGTGATAAATCAAAAGTCTTCAACATCGTGAAATTGTGCAAAGCAGGAACGAATTTGAAGAATGTCATCACTTCAATATTTTATCCATGAGTCACATGATCACAGCTTCACACATACATGAATAACACATGAACTACTGACTCATGATGACGTGGAATATGCACGAATTTTGGTGCGTTACTTTCACAGGAAGGCGATGAACGGTGCAGGAGAACAGCTGCTGCTCTGTCGACAATGAAAGGTGAAAGATGTTCCAGATGACACACAGAGGAACCTGCAGGAGAATGTTCTGAGTACGATGGTCCATCATGTCTCAGCTGAACTGTTGCTGTGGTAACGTAAAAAGTGTCACCAGATGGGCGGAGCTACATTTGAAGTACCGACTGTAAACATGCAAGTCACTGAAGCCTCAACAGGAAGTTCCTGCAAATGTTTCACAATAAAAGCCTTTTTAGAAAATGAAGAGTTTCTCTCAGCCGAAATGATAAGGGGCTTTTAATTTGAATCAGACACAGGAAGTGTTGAGTTTGAAATGATGACGTGATGCACAAAATTTAACAGGATTAAACTAAAAACAGAATGAGAAATAACGTCCTGTTTGTAATGTAGTGTGTATGAGATGCAGCTGGTAGCCTCTGCAGCTGTGCTGAGTAAAGGCCCAGACACTATCTGTGAGTTTGATTCCTTTATATCCTCCATTATGAAGAAAGAACATTCTTTGCTAGCTTGATGCTAATGGCAGTACTCAGCGGGTTGATAAAGTGCCTCTGCTGTTTCCTTTTACTCTGTGTGCTAACGTCCCTACAGGAAATATCTAAAAGACTGGGCTGTTGTTGTCCTACAGTTTCCATGGCAGCAGATCGCTCTGTGTTCCTATTGGTCAAAGTGACGGCTGTGACGGGAGAAGTCGTGGACTGAACATTCCCAGACTATGGAAATAACATATTGGAATTCTTAATTTAGGTGGCGTTGGCCTGTAACCCCACCCAGCTGCAGGTTCTGTGAGTCTAAAGTTTAAAATATGTTAACGCCTTCATTGATTCCCACACGAGCAGTCGATACGGCTCTCATGGCTCGGAGCATTCACTTTGCTTCAGTCTGGGCAGCAGCACAGAGCTTATATGTCTACGTGATCCACATCTCTGTGCTGAAAGATCCCCCCACCCCCCACATCCACCCATCCCCCTACCCATTTTCCAAAAACACAACACCTCTATTTCACATTCCAGTGGGACAAAGGACAGAGTGATGGATCTATATAAATGTGACACATTTAATCTGGTGCTGTGTGACCTCCTCTTAACTCAAACAGACGGGAGGAGTGAGGGGGAGCCGAGCGGTGACTCACACTGGTGTGTAAGGACACACACACACAGACCCAGTGTTGGTGCAGGAGCCACTGGTCGATAAAGGACATAGATTACTTAACACTTCTTCAGCGGCTCTTTTCAAGGCGAGTCATTTATGCAGAGTTGTTTTAAGACACTTTCCCAGAGATGAAGGAAGATGGAATCTGTTGCAGCTGGATTCACGTTTGGTCCTTTACCTTTGAATACTGTTTAACAAAGTGTTTTGGAAAATACGCCTGTGCATCGGAGAGCTGGAGGAGAAGATTGTTTCCACTCTCATGTTGCTCAATAAAGATGAAGCTACAGCCAGTTAGCTTAGCTTGGCGCTAACACTGTAAGCAAGCGTAAACTGTTAGCCAGGCTCTGTCCAACCGTTACAGAATCCACCGACCAGCTCCTCTGATGTTCATCAATTAACATGTCAGAGGTCGTTTGTGTAGTTAGTACAAACACCAAATTGCAAAAACAGTGTGCCATTTCAAGCAGAGTTTATACTGTTAAGCTGAATCAATGTCGTGTCTACAACAAAGGTTGTACTTAGAGATGTACCCTACACCAAACCCTACATTGTACCCTCCACCATACTGTAGACTGCATCCTTTGCTGCACCCTACACTGTATCCTACACCGTATCCTACACCATACCCTTCATCATTCCATATGCTGTACCCTCAATCCTACCCTACGCCATACTCTACACTATACCCTACATAGTACCCTACTCTGTACTCTATGCCATACCCTATGCTGTACCTTACACCACACCCTATGCCATACTCTTTATCAAACCCCACTGTACCCTACATAATAGTCTATGCTGTACCCTAAGCCATACACTGCAACCTGTACCCTACCCTACGCCATACCCTACATCATACTCTACGCCATACTCTACATCATACGCTGTACCCTACATCATACCCTATGCCATACTCTACATCATACCCCGTACCCTACATCATACCCTACGCCATACTCTACATCATACGCTGTACCCTACATCATACCCTATGCCATACCCTACATCATACCCCGTACCCTACATCATACCCTACGCCATACTCTACATCATACGCTGTACCCTATATCATACCCTACGCCATACTCTACATTATACGCTGTACCCTATATCATACCCTACGCCATACTCTACATCATACGCTGTACCCTACATCATACCCTACGCCATACTCTACATCATACCCCGTACCCTACATCATACCCTACGCCATACTCTACATCATACGCTACACTTTACCCTACATAATACTCTATGCTGTACCCTAAGCCATACCCTACACTGCAACCTGTACCCTACCCTACGCCATACCCTACAGCATACCCTGTATCCTACATCATACCTTACATCATACCCTACGCCATACCCTACATCATGCGCTGTACCCTACATCATACCCTACACTGTAACCTACACCGAATCATACACTGCACCCTATGCCATACCCTACATGATTCCCTATGCTGTACCCTACTCTGTACTCTATGCCATACCCTATGAAGTACCCTGCATCACACCCTACACCATACTCTACATCATACCCTATGCTGTACTCTACACTCTACCCTACATCACACTCTATGCTGTACCCTATGACATACCCTATGCTGCAACCTATGCCCTGCCCTACATCATACCCTATGCCATACCTTACATCATACTCTATGCTGTACTCTACACTCTACCCTACATCATACCCTATGCCATACCTTACATCATACCCTATGCTTTACCCTACATTCTACCCTACACCGAATCGTACACTGCAACCTATGCCCTACCCTACATCATACCCTATAACATACCTTAGGTCAAACCCTACGCCATATCCTACATCATACTCTGCGCTGTACCTACTGCAATACCTTATGCTGTACTCTAGATCATACCTATGCTGTATCCCATGCTATACTGTATACTGTATCGTACACCTGACCCTTCACCATATCCTATACCGTACCCTACGCTCTACCATATGCTGTAGCCTGACGTGCACCTCCCCAGAATGTAACTCCACGTCACAGTGACGCAGACCTCCTGTCTGTCTCTGTAAGCTGAAACCATTTCCCTCAGTGGAAACAAAGCTTTGATTTACTTTAATTTCACAGATAAGAAACAATAAATTGTGAAGACAATAAAGCCTCCACACACTGTGTGTGATTTATCCTGGCTGAAATATGAGCAGAGGAAATCTCTGCTAGCTGCTAGGCTAATTTATACAATGTAAAATGCAATAGGCTTGTGCTAATAACTTTAGCATTTTGCATATGTGTGGAAAACATGTTTAGTGTGAGACAGTTCTTTTGTCTGTGAACCTTGTGAGTTTTAATCTTGTGGCTATTAAGCCATGTTTAATGTGTGTTTAATGTGTGTTTAAGGTGTGTTAGCTGAATCAATCACACTTTACAGCACTGCACAGAAACTAGTGTTTTGGAGGTGTAACTGCAGAGTGACACAGACACACCACTGTACAGGTATAAACGCTCACAGTTTGCCAGTTGTGTAGAGCCTACGCACAACTATAAATCAGATTTACAGGTGTCATGTGCCGACAGTTTCTTGGCTCTGAGTAGTTGCCAGGCAACCAGCAGAGACTCTAGAAATAATTACATCTAACGATCTGCCAGAAAGTGAACAAGCTCAGTTTCCAAAATGTCCAACAAGTGACGTTACAAAGAAAGAAGAAAATAATTCACTAAAACATTTAATACTAAATACGGTCTACAGTGACTGAGGCAGTTATTTTCAAGCAGCATGAAGAGTGAGCACATTTGTCCTCACACAAACTGAGAAATGTAATTTCAGCAGAAAGGATCCTTTGAACCTTTAACAGGAGAAATATATTTCTAATAAAGACGCTCTTCCTTCTGATTAAAATGAATTGTTTTCTAACTTGTATAAACGGCTCAGATGGTGCGGTGATCACTAAACAGGACCTCTGAGAGAGCTGAAATTTTCTGATGAGAAGAACAAGCTGCTTCAGCAGGTAATTTCAAAGACAAAGTGAACGTGAGTGGACACAGCGCACCTCCCACGACTTCATTTACAAGAAGCATGTATGCAGTGTGATGTGAGTGAGGCACGCCTCCCTTCAAATGAATCATATTTAAGTGTCCCAAAGCTAAGGGACAAAGTGGCCCATGGGTAATTTGGCATTTTGCTCAGGGGTCAAAACATGCGCGCTGTGAACAGTCCTAATTAAAGTAACATAAAGGCAGCAGTGGGATTCATATTGTGGCCGGACAGTGACAACAGTCTCTGTAATAGAGACGATATGGGAGACTGAACACAGTAATGCTGGGGAGGAACAGAAGAGCAGCAGGAAAAGGTCAACAGGACGAGGAAGGATTGCTTTGGACACCTAACGAGCTCACACAGCTGATTATTAATGTCTCAACAGGGAAACTAGAACATGTGGGAAACTTTGTTAAAATAAAGTTTATTATATGCAACACCAGAATAAAACAAACAAATGTGACACGGTCTCTGAAGGAGAAACACATCTCTACATTCAAGTCTTTGAATGGTGTGGATTTAAATTTAAAACTCGTAATTTTTTCTGTTTTTCGGGGTAATATTTTTCCTGAACGAGGAGATATACTTCAAAATCTTGCGAGAAGCTCCCACCTGGCACCTGCAAGTGACCCCTGCATCCATGGTGACTCCTGCTCCTGGATGCATTTTGCATCCGTGCTCCTGCTCCTAGACAATTTCAACTACGGGATCAATAAGGGTAAGGCACGTTATTACACACAGGGTATGATAATCTAGCTANGTTTTAACAGGTCTGACGCTACTATGCGCCCCGGCTGTATCTAGGCTAACGGCTAACATGCTAACTATTATTTCTGTGTCACTAGTCACTTGAAACAAATTTAGGACGATAGGAGACAGTTTGAAATAAACCGAAATTCCCTTTAAATCTTCCTGCAACACAATTATTCACATTTTTGGCCATTTGAACTGTTCATTAACTGTATGTAGTCGACTGTATATTAACACTGGACTGTATTAATTGTTGAAGTATTGAGCATCACAGGGACTGGTGTTCAGTGGGATGTGAGGAGTCTTACAATAACGTGTACAGATGTGAAGCTCTGACTGTATCTGACTGATGTTTAATGAAAGCTGTTGTCTTGTATAAAATATGAACCTCACAGTCAGACACAGTGTGTTCAGCCTGTGTAGCTGATCTACATGAACTCATGTCAAATGGATGTTGAACCTCAAATTGAACATAAACTACAGCTCACCTGTGAAACATTTTAATAAATTAATCATCATAATTAAAACAATAGTTGACTGAGAACAAACTGATATATTAGTCTGATAATATTTTAATGACTGTAATGTGTGTCAGTGAGGCCCAGTTTATAGTTATCGTCCTTATTTACACACATTTCTGTTTATGAATATGTGTAGCCTGTTGTATAGAGATGTATTAATACGTTATTGTTCAGTCACAAAAGGCTATACATGTGATTTATATCATCATATCTGCAGGAACAGATGAGTAGACGCTATTCATCAGCTCATATGACATGAATATGAATATGACAGCAGTAAGTGGCAGTTCCCTGCAGGAACATGGCAACGAGTAAAACGGTCTCGAGAGCTGTATATCAAACGCTTGCAGTCTTTGCCTTCGCAGACTTAACGTGATGACGGTAAACACGTCACACTCCGTACACCTGCAGTCCACCAGGGCTCAAGCTGCAAGACTTGGCCACAACTTGTCGTCACCCCCTCCCACTGCTGCAACGAGTCTACTGATGAGTGTGGATGGTGTGATTCTTGTGGTTAACACCCACTACCGGACTTTGCTCCTCACACACACATTGGCCCACACTGGTGGACTCACTCCCCTCTGTGACAACATGAAAAAAACGGGAAAAAACTTGGATCACACATGAGCGAGTAGCTGTTATACTCACACTGACTTCAAAAATGGTCTCTAAATGCAACCATTTGGTGGCAGTCTGGAGCCCAGGTAAATGTCACTCTCTCTCCTGCACCTCAGTACAGTCCGCTAACATACACCCCTCAGAATATACAGAAACTGTTGTGTGATCTTAAATATTGACACAACCTTCATGAGATGTTGAATCAACACAGAAATTCTTATCAAACATTAATATGTGCTGCAGCGGCTCTTACACACTTTACTTAGACTCCGTCTGCCAGTAACACACATCTTCCTGATGATGAAGATGGGGAATATATATTTTACAAATGAAGGAGGAACACCTGAATGCAACATTAGTTTTTATTTAGGAGGGGGCTCAGCCCAGTCCTTTGAGCTGGGACGCAGCTTGTGTGTGTTGTGTATTAAACTGTGTGTTTGCATCATCTGAAAGAAGTAGAAAACTGAGAGGGAGGCAGTGACAGGTGAAAAGAAAACCTCATAACCAGATATTCACCCACTCAGCCAGCCAGCCAAACAATATCACAAGAACACACACACACACACACACACACACACACACACACACAGTGACAGGCAGCCAATCAGAGTCACAGGCAAACACACAAACACACAGCAGCAGCTACCCAATCAAACAGAGTAGGAGCCTCCAAATCAGACATCCAACCACTCACCCAGCCAGCAGGCCAAACACTCTCCCTCCCCTCCTGACCACACACACACACACACACACACACACACACAAACTGTCTGATCTCATTCACCACAGAAGGATCTCCCACTTTAGACGGTGGAGGAAGAGAGAATTGAGAGTCGGTATTGGAAGGAATCCAGCGAAGCCTTCACATTCTCACCTACCAGTGGCCGCTGCGGTCTAAATGAGCAGCTGACAGGCGGTCCGACGGCGGCCAATACAGCAAACAGACAGCTGGGAAATTGTCTCAGTAATAAAACCGCCTCATGCCTCTTATAGTTTGGAGCCTGCCATATCAAACTGACTTTGTATGTTCTTCCAGCTGCAGGACAGGAAACACGGTGTGAAGAAGCTCATAACTCCGGGATTTTAACAAGGTTTTCTCCTGACGTTACCGTGGATACGACACATACAACACTGTTAGTTTATGACTGAAGTGATTTTTCTCGCGGCTGATTTACATGGAAACTTCATCGCACGGAAAATGTCATTTAATGTTGAAACTGGGACATTTTAAGATGCGTTCAGAGGGCATGCAGGTTTTCACACCGCTCTGTGAAAAGCGATTCGTACTGAGACATGAAAGGTGTCTCAGATGTACTGTACACGCGTGTCAGTCGGTAGATTTTGTTTTCTTGTCGTGCGCTAAAAGACCTTTTGTGGCAGAATGCTCAGAGTCACATCTAGAGACAGAGAGGAAGAGGCAGGGTCTATTTTGGGATGCTGACAGACATGCCAAGTGGCAGAGGAATCACCATGTGACATGATTGAAACGGCAATCAGGCTGCGAGTGACAAGTGTTTGATGAAGTCACACACCCAGGAACATATACAAAACCAACACACACACGTACAGAGAGGCAGGACGCCGTGTTGACACTTTTCCTTTTTTTCTCACCAACACACGAACACACAAATTCCACCTGCAGGAACATGGAAAACACACATCTATGTACACACACACACACACACACACACACACACACACACACACTGAGGACACTCATTCTTCTGTTTATCACTTATTTCCAATAACTGTGACGACATCTTTCTGTTTCAGGTTTTTGATTTTCACTCTTCAGGTGGGCTGGAAAATAAACTTTTAAACCCAGTTCAGACTAAAGACTGGTGACGAGGCTGGTCTGATTCTTTACACACAGTAAGTACCACATAATCTGCTTCACCCTAAAATCCAATCCTCAGTGGGCGGCTGCACAAAACACCTTCAGTTAAGATTTTCCTTTAAGTCAGAGATAAGGTTTCCTAAAAATAAATCTGGGTGCACAAAACACCCTTAAGTCTTCTCCTTGAGGTTTCCATAACATGTCCAGTTAAATATTTAAGGTAGTGATAATCAATCACAGCCCGCGGGCCAAACCTGGCCCCCAGTAGGGTGCCAGACATTTTCTAATTCACAGTGATGTTCACACCACACAAGGATTTATTTTGTTAATAAACATTAAGCAGCTTTCACACAGTTGCCCTGACACCCGCCTGTCCACAAGAGCATTTCCTAACGAAGCACAGCATTTTTAAAAGCAGCTGCTACGTTCCACTTTAGAAAGGATTTTCCTGCTGGCTATGGAGGAAGGGACTTTAAATAGACTTGCACCAATTTATCGGCAGTGCTCGGAATCGGGCCGGTTTTCACGTGATCGGCCATGACCTGTGGTCAGTCTAAAATATGCCGATTTAAAACACCGGTCAAATTCCCCGCGTGCCGCATGATTGACATGGTGTAACATCAGCAGCGCACACACATGGACATGTGCAACTCACGGCTTGGGCGATGTGAGGAGGTGAAACATGGGCGGATTCTCACCTTAATCATTCACGCACACACAGCAAAAGAGAGACCTGTGTGAATTTTCCACAGGAGATATTTTTACTTTTTTGTCTACTCAAGAAATTACCCACAAATGCTCTACACCAAGAATTATTATTTTATTTATCCATGTTTTTATTTATGTATGCCTTTTTTACTTATTTATTTTAACACTGTACCTGAAGTTATATTTGAGCAAAAAGGAAAATGTTTCTCAACCTGTGTCACTGTTTGTGTTTGTGTTTGTGTTTGAGATGATTATTGAAGAGCTGGTTGTGTCTTGGTTAAAATGTTCTAATAAAGCAAAGATTGAAAATATTGCAATATCTTGTGTGCTGTAAAGTGGTTTGAAAAAAATGAAATCGGAATCGACCATCCAAACACTCTGCAAATCAGAAATCGGTATCGGCCCAAAAAATTGTAATCGGTGCAAGTCTACTTTTAAAGAATCTGACGGCCCACTTATACAGGAAACACTATGGAAACACAAAACAGATACAGGAAGTAGAATTGAATATTATATTTACAGATAAATTAGTAGCCTGACCTGGCTGGAGTTTGAATGGAAAACTAGAATGAGATTATTTAAGACCTCTCTTAGGTTGGCGAGACACAGCAACATGTCTGAGTCACGCTGGAGACAAAGTGGAAAAATTGGTGACCACACCCATATTTTTAGGGATTGTCCCAAGCTGGATAAATATTGGAAAGATACTCAGGTGGAGATGAATCAAATCATGGAGGCAGGTCATCTAGAGCCAGTGTTCTTTATACTGGGAGACACTTCAGAGGATATAGACACCAAATAACAGACATGTCTGCGCGGGCGATCCTTTCCTTTAAATCTATTGTGATGCGAGCTACGTCACACGTCACGGAGCGAAGGAGAGAGTCTGCTGTGTGGAGGTATTTCTCACTATTTCAACTGCTGTTGCACAATTGTTCTGTTCTACATGTAAAGGTATATAGCTGTTTAGCTCAACCATGGTATCGGATCGGTATCGGCTGATACTCAAAGCCACAGCATGGGGATCGGTATCGAAACTGAACAAGCTGGATCGGTGCATCTCTAGCGTTGATTGCAGAACAAATGATCACTGTAATGTGGAGAAATGTAAATGTAAAGCCACCAACCGTCCAACAGCAGAGGGAAAGTCTGAGGAGGACATATTTGATGGAAAGCATAAGGACCAAGCTCCAAGTAACAACTGATGTTTTCAACATTAAGTGGACACCAATAATACTACGGCTGTTGAGGCTGATTGAGGACACAACTTGTCAGTGACCCCAGTGGAGAGGAGTTTGATCGATACTGTCCACATTCAGCTGAAGGATAATACAGATGTGTTTCTGATTGTGTAGAAGTACATATATAGTGGTGAGACAATGACAACTGATAATGGTGTTTTTTAATGACCTTCCTATGTCTACCCTTCTACTGCCATGTTCTAAAACGTTCCTCTCACTGATATGACTGAAGGTCTTGAGTTGTTGCACGGTGGTGTGACAGGTATACCAGAGTGCATGAAAAAAACTTTCAACAAAGTTTGTTCATCAAAACAAGTGTTACGGGAGGATCCCCCCCACATCCTCCTGATAGACGTCCTCAAATCCAAGAAACGCCCCTGTGTTCATGCGCGGGGCCGCTGACTGACCCCTGACCTCCTGTCATTGTGCAAAAGTTGCAGCAAGTGGAGTATCCCTGATTTTAGGTTTTCTCCTTATTTTGGTCCTGTACTTAAGGGATCTCTGAAAGTCAGGTGAACCATTGCACAAAAGACCTTAGCACCCAAAGTAAGGGAAGAACTTAACCTCTGATCTATCTAACCTCAGCGTGGCTGAGTTTACGGGGATGAATGATGAAGATGAACCTGAGAGGAGTTTTTAAATTGTCACCTCACCTATTTTTGCACCATGTGACTACACAAACGTTTGCTCCGTAGAAAACATACTGTAGATTATAAATGATGAGGTGAGCTGAGGTTCCCGGTGCAGAAAGGTCCGTGTGCACCGATTAACAGATCGGCAGTGGTTGTTGCCGACGCATTCAGATGCAAAAGCGTGTAATACTCGAGAGACCGAGACAGACGGAGAGACAGAGAGTGGAGATTTGGAGAAAGTGGAGAAAGACGGAGTGAGAGACTTGAGAGGAGGAGAGGGAAAGACTCCAGAGACTTCAGAGACAGAGAGATAGAGACTGAGACCGAGAGCGACGGCAGTTTGTTTCAGGGCCAGACAGACGCTCACAGCGGCGGGGGAATTCACATGATCAAAATAGCAATCAGACTGCAAGTGACAGAGTGACTGATACCGGCAATACACACAAACAAACAAACAAACAAACAAACAAAACGTGCACAAATACTCACAAACATCTCACACTATTTTCCAGCTGTGGACCTGAGAGGCGTCCCCATCCTCCCATTGAGCTGATAAATGTAGCATAATGGTGTCATTTTATCGTTCTTCACTGCAGTGGAATCCACAGGGGCCGGCCAATCGGGAGCCAGAGTGAGGATGGCGAGGAGCTCATTGTGGAGACAGACAGGCTGACAGAGTCCCCGGGGAGGCAAACCTGTGACATGAGCCAAATCGTAATCAGATGGTGAGCGACAGTCTGTTTGGGTTGTATTTTACTCTGATAATCAGCAACAAGTGAAGCAGCTCAGAGTTTGGGAGGAAATGTGGAATATCATCAGACTGTAGAAATAATAACTGCAGCTGCAGGAACACAGTGATCATCTAAATAAAGCTGCTGTAACTAACCTTAGCTGATCCTCCTCATTACATCACTCCTGACATTACAGGTGTGTGTAGTGACTGTACATCTCTATGTCACCACATTACTGAGTCATAAAATACAATCATTGATATTTTATCTCTACTGTAGAGATCAAAATAACAGCATTCTCTGAGACTGTGGTCACAGTCCTTTTGACACCGCCTTCTCAAGGAGGGAATATCACCATGTTATGCTACCTCGCCATTCTACATAAGGGGCCGTGCACATGCCGAGTATTTTGCACCCTCAAATTAATTGTTTTTAATGTAGAGGCACAGAAGGCGTGCTCAAACACTAGAGCGACGCAAGAGTGGCACGCACATGTTCCCTATTTTTCAAGTGGCTACAGCAACCTGAGATAAACGCAGTTAAACTTTTGGAACACATCAGCGCATGTCATGTGACGAGGAACAACCAATCACAGCAAACAGATATCTTTCGCTTCTTTTTTTTCTTTTTCTTTTTAATTTTCTTTTTATTTGGAAAAGCAAATAATTACAGTTTCGTTTGCAACACTGCAATCATTCCCTGAACCCCTAAAGTGTCTTTTCCCTTGGTTTATCCGCCCCATTCCCCTTGGTAATTGGGTAGGGTGATTACAGAAAGTGTCTTTTCCATGCTGCTCTTCCAAGTTATTTTAAAGTCATTCAAGTATTGTATCCAGTGAACAGAACCAGGGGAGCTCACTTCCTGAGGCATCTCAGTTTCACACACAGTGGAAACAAACAAACAAACAAAAAATCTTAAATAGAATACTTATTCAAGTGGTACACACAAAAGTATTTCAAATGAAGAGTGGATAGTCACAAATTACAAATAGCCTCAAGTGAAATCAGATCTTACAAGTTTTGTGTACTCAGTCCATTTGGACCAAATCCGATTTTCCTTTTTCTTTTTGTACTCTTAGGGAAAATGAAAGTTTTTCCATAATGTAAATTTCCTGTACTATATCCATCCATTCCTCGATGGTGGGTGGTTCTACTTTAAGCCATTTTCTTGTGATAGTTTTTTTACTAGCTGCCAATAGTACATAAAGCAATTTTTTTATCATTCTTGTTCCAATTGTGAAAGTCAATATCTCCCAAATACATTGATTCATAGTTGAAGGTAATATTCATCCCCATTACATTTGTTATATGTTTATGGATTTCTTCCCAACATCCTCTGATAACCTGGCAGCCCCAGAAAATATGAAAGTGATTGGCTCCACTAGTGCCACATAGTCTCCAACAGAAATCACCATTACCCTGATGTCGTTTCTGAATGGGTGTGATAAAAAATCTCACTATGTTCTTCCAACAGAACTCACGCCATATGTTTGACCCTGTTGACCTCCACTGTAGCTGACACACTCTTTCCCAACTCTCCACCGAGATCACTGCCTTTCCTTCTCTTTTCCACTTCTCCTTTATATATATTGTACTGTCTTGTTTTGATTTTTTGATGCCATTGTACATTCTGGATATAATTTTGTTGCAAGACCGGGACTTAAGCTGTGATAAACATGCCTGCAGGAAGCCTGAGTTAAGTTTTACTAAAGCTTCTTTCATGTGTTGATTAAAATAGCTTCTACCTTGCAGGTACCTGGAAAAATCCTCTTTTCCCAACCCTTGTTCGTTTTGCAGACCTTCAAATCTCTGGAATGCCCCCTTGTGGATAAATGAGTAATAGGCGGTTAAGCCCTTTGGGATCCATCCCTTAAATCTGTCATCATTTTTGTTTGGTTCAAAATCCGAATCATACGCACACCACCTCAGGATTTTAGATGCGTGCTCCAATCTACAAGTTTTTACTACTTCCTGCCAGGATTTTAAGAAGATGTCAGGCATGTGATCCTCTGAAATCATTAAGATCTTCTTGCAATTTCTTATCTGTTAGTAGGGCTGCTACTGATGTTCCTTTCACCCTTGTACCTTCTATATCTTCCCAGCCTGCAGTGTATATTGGTGAGAGTAAACAAATTAATGGTCTCAATTGGGCTGCATGATAGTACTCTCTTAGGCAGGGAAGGCCCATTCCACCCCTTTCTTTTTTTCTATAAGTTCTATATTTAATCCTGACCTTTTTCCCTTGACAAACAAATCTCGATATCCACCTGTCCCATTCTAAAAATTGTTTATCTTTTGTTTCTTTTGTAAATATCGTCCATCCATTTTCATCCTCTTATCCAAAGCCGGGTCGCAGGGGCAGCAGGCCAAGCAAAGCACTCCAGACGTCCCTCTCCACATCAATGCTTTCCAGCTCCTCCTGGAGGACCCCGAGGTGTTCCCAGACCAGATGAGATATATAATCCCTCCAGTGTGTTCTGGGTCTGCCCCGGGGCCTCCTACCAGCTGGACCAGGAGGATCCTGATCAGATGTTGAACCACCTCAACATGAAGGAGCAGCGGCTCTACTCTGAGCTCCCTCCAGATGTCTGACTCCTCCCCCCATCTCTAAGACTGAGCCCAGACACCCTACAGAGGAAACTCATTTCAGACGCTTGCATCTGCAGATACAAGAGCTGTAAATATCAGTCTGTAATAAATATGGATAAATAATAACGTTGATCATTTTGGTGCAGAGCTGTCAGAGCGTCACATCTGTCCCACAGACAACAGGCCGACACACAAACAGGACGAAGATCAACTCTGCACTCAGGATTTCAGGTAAATAGGCTGTGATACAGTGCTTATTGAAGTTGCTAAGCAACCTCAGACGCAACCTGCTGCCACGGTCTTGAAAGCTGGCATAAAAAAGGCACAAAAGTAGCACCCGGTGTCTGACCTCTTGTTTTCCTGGCAGTTAAAGATGTGGCATGTGTGCGGCCCCTGAAAGGTAGAGTCACAGAATGGACGGAGAAAGCCGTCGAGTCTTTAAGCCAGCATCAGAGGTTACTGCAGTCGTACATAAATGTGGCGTTCAGGAAACAGGGTTTACACTTGGTGACACACTGAAACACGTCAGGTAGGATTTATATTTTAACCATAATGCATTTTACTGAAGCCCAATACATCCAGCTGCATTTCATGGTCAGATTTGTGCTCATGTGTAAACCAACAGGTAAATGATATGGAAGAATTATTATATTCTTATCTTCTGATTTATATTCTTTAATGTGCTACACCACCAAGTGTTGGCATTGTACGTTTCTGCAGAGCACAGGTATGTTACATTGGTACGTTATTATGAACAGATACACTCAAACTGTACGTTTTAACAACAGTGGTTAGATTTAGGAAACTAGTTGGTTATGGTTTGGAAAAGTTCCTGTTTTGGCTTAAAATATCTATTTCTGGTGCGACAATCTGCAGAAAATGTAACGACGCCTTGGTACACTGGAATTACCACCTCGCAGTTGTATGTTATACATCCATGTGTCAGGACTCATGTAACCATGACAGTAGACAATACTTCAAATATGGATGTTGCTGCAAAGAAGCTCCATTAATCTAAAACATGGATGCTTCACACACAGAAGATCTATACAATCAGCACAGTTTCAAGATTAGAGTCACCAATTCAGTATCTGACCAAATGTCTCCCCTTCTGTTCCTGAGATATGACGTTAAAACATGATGATGTCACAGTCAAGCTGACCTTTGACCTTTGACCACCAAATTCGAATGAGTTCAATGTTTATGTTTGTTCCAAATTTGAAGAACATTCACAAGAATGGGACGGATGTACGGACAATCTGGAAACATAATGCCTGTGGCCACAGCTGTTGCCGCCATGGAGGCACAAAAACAACCAGTGTTTGTGGCACTATCGTCGTGGAAACAACGACGGGTTGCAAAAAACTATCTACGATTGGTGCCTAAGAAACTGCTGGAAATGCAATCATTCACAATAAACACTGTCTGCAGTTTGGCAGGCGTCTCTCCTGGTGTCACATCATCCACCGTCTCCTCCACCTCCTGACGACACAGTCAGCTCAGATACTACGTCACTACGTTACGATACGAAACACATGAAATGTACAAATGTAAGGTATTTGTGGTTTGCAAAAACGTACAACTCCAACTTTTTCTTCTGATGACTGGGCTTTCGCTTTAATAGGGTGAAACACGACGACATTACACATGACACATCATGTAGTTAGCATGTACAGTAGCACATGTGGAACTGTGGGACTTCCTGTACTAACACACAGTGAAGTGGTGTTCATTTTGAGAACTGTGGCCTTGAGCTGCTGGCAGAATCAAACAGCAATCAAACTGAGAGTGACACACACACACACACACACACGCACACACACACACACGCACACACACACACACACACACACACACACACACACACACAGTGTTAACTTCTCTTTCGTTTATTTTTCAGTTTCTCAGTTACAGCAAACACAATGAGCCAAGGTCAACACAGATATCCTGACACATTTGAAACAACATCTCACTCTCTTTGTGAATTTCTCCGTTTTCCTATGTGTGTGTGTGTGTGTGTGTGTGTGTGTGTCCGACTCTGTGAATGTCACACACTGTATGAGTGTGGGTGTTTGCCTGTGTGCCTCAGAAACAACATTCGTTCATGTTGGTGCATGTAAATGTGTGCGTCTTTTAAAAGTGTACGAGTTTCCACGCCTGTGTTTACATAGAAATGTATGTTTGAGTGTGTGTTACAGTGTGTATTACAGTGTGTACCACGGTGTGTATCACAGTGTGTACCACAGCGGTCTGTGACGTGTTTGTCTGTAAGCTAGCTGTGATGGTTATGGAGGTCATTCAGCTAGTTTTAATCTCCCAGTCAGTGGTGGAGAAAGTCGTCTTCCACACATCATCACGCCTCTCACTGTGTGTGTGTGTGTGTGTGTGTGTGTGTGTGTGTGCGCGCGCTTGTGTTAGAGAGGAAAAGAGATTTGCAATCATGTGTTCATCAGCATTTAAATGTTACTTCTGTTAGTCAGTGATGAAAGAAATAAGGCTGCTATTATCACTTCAACTGGAGATGAGAGCGTTTTCATTTCACTAATGACCGTGTGTGTGTGTGTGTGTGTGTGTGTACTTGTACATGGTACACACAGAGGACAAATATATATATATATATATATATATATATATATATATATATATATTAAGGTCGTGATTGTGAATGTTTGGTCTGAACTGGGATTTAAATGTGATGTAAAATAAAAGGATTTTGATGAAATATCACTATTTTAAGATCAGATTTGGTTGGATTTTTTTTTTCTTCTTCTGACGAAAGCATTCGTCACATTTAATGTGTCCAAGGAACATCAGAAATTTCGAAAATCCAAAGATAATTTCTGTTTCAACTTTTTTTGGTGTCAATAAATGGTGTAATTTGTCTATTTCTGAGGAAAACATGCCTTCCAATTATGCATTTGAAACTCATCAAACTTATCACTTAAAATTATCGCCAAAATTGGCAACATTTGGAAGGCATGTTTTCTTTAAAAACATGCAGTAGAATAAATACAAAATACAACCATTTAAATTTGTATGCCCCTCCCCCAAGCCAGAGTAAAACACATAAGGTCCTCCCCAGTGCTTAGAAATATTCAACATGTCCCTTTTCTCTTTAACATTTGGCCGTGTGCGGCTAATTTAAATGGTAGGGAGAACTGTCTTCTTTTAAAAAAAAAAACAAATCTGAAATTAAGAAATAAAATAAAAAACTGAATCTTGATGAAAATCAGTTTGATCTGCTTCTTTTGAATTGTGCGTTCTTCAACACGTTTGAATATAAAAACTCTGCAACTGGGCTGCAACTCTCACTCGCATTGCTCTGGCCTCTAGCACTACCGTAAGAAACCTCGGAGTAACATTTGATCAAGATTTGTCTTTTAATTCTCATTTAAAACAACATCTGCGTAATATTGCGAAAATTAGGCCTATCCTGACCCGAGAAGATGCAGAAAAATTGGTCCACGCTTTTGTTACCTCAAGGCTGGATTACTGTAACTCTCTATTATCAGGTAGCTCTAGTAAGTCCTTAAAAACTCTCCAGCTAATTCAGAATGCAGCAGCACGTGTACTAACAGGAACTAAGAAACGAGATCATATTTCTCCTGTTTTAGCTTCTCTGCACTGGCTCCCTGTAAAATCCAGAATTGAATTTAAAATCCTACTGTTAACTTATAAAGCTCTAAATGGTCAAGCTCCGTCATATCTTAGTGAGCTCATAGTGCCATATTATCCCACCAGAACACTGCGCTCTGAGAACGCAGGGTTACTCGTGGTCCCTAAAGTCTCCAAAAGTAGATCAGGAGCCAGAGCCTTCAGCTATCAGGCTCACACCCCCCAGTCCAGTGCCTCTGTCGGTTTCCATCCATGTCAGTGAAAACATGGATGCTTCACACACAGAAGATCTATAAAATCAGGTGTGCTGGTCAGTGACCGAGCAGTCATAAACCTTCAACATGTAAAATAAATAAATTGCATTTTTAAAAATGATAAAGCATATTTTAGGTTTCATATGGTGTCCTTTCTACAGTCAGTTTGAACTCTCTATTTCTGCCTCAACATACTGTAAGTGTGGGTACATATTTCTCTAAGATTAAATGTGTGCATGTGTGTATGTGTGTGTGTGTGTGTGTGCGTGCGGAGGAGGCAGAGGGAGGTCACAACCCATTACTCACGGCTAGCTGTGTTTACTCTCATCTAATAGGAAAAACAACATCGATGGCTTCCACCACATTATAAATCGATAGATTACCCAAACACGTTATAAATCATGTTGCCGTTGCTTTGTCGGAGCAATGGACTCTTCTACATTGATTTCTGCATAGATTTAATAACAGGCCCCCAACAGGCGTAGAGGATCACTCTGCTGCTATCTAAATTAAGCTCTCCAGGATGTAATCACACCTCAGTCCATTAAATAGGCTGCCGCAGCTCATAGACTTTAACTGTAGGACTCTCGGGGCCTCAGTCCGAGTCTTGGGGCCTGTAGTTAAAAAAAAAAACACAGTAAGAGAAATTTAAGGTTTGAAAACCTAATGCTTCTGTAGGAGGAGAAGGTGGTTTCACCTTTTGGAGGCAACATTTTCTTTTGTTGTCCGAAGATGTTCTAATTAATTTTCTGTTGTTGAAGGACCAGGTAAAAACTAGTACCCCTTTCCTACAGTCATGGGCTGGCTCTGCTTGGTTTGGTTTGGTTCGGTTCGGTTTGGTTTGGTTTGGGCCGTCAGCCCAGCACAGCAGGGATGTGCATCTCCATTCCAACAGGTTTCCCTGTTGAAGGTGTGTCTTTAACTGATGACGGCTTGTCTTGAGTGATGATGTTTAAAAGCAGCGGGCTGATCCACAGCTGTTACTGTTGCTGCAGGTGTTTTTCCATCACACAGCAAGACAGGTAAAAGAAGTTTGACCTTTGACCATCAAATTCTAATCAGTTCATCTTTGACTCAAAGTGGACGTTTGTGCCAAATTTAAAGAACTTTCCTCAATGTGTTCTTCAGATATCACATACCAGGAATGAGATGAATGAAAGGTCACTGTGACCTTGACCTTTGCCACCAAAATCTGATCAGTTCATCCTTGAGTCCAAGTTGTATATGTGCCAAATTTGCAGAAATTCCCTCAAGGCGTTATTGAGAACACGTTCACGAGAATGTGACCTACGCACAACCCTAAAACATAATGCCACAAAGATGTATGAGCAGCTTTACAGGTCACAGTTAATAACAGTCAGTCGGAGTCACTTGGCCGGTATCTTGATGAAGTCGTAATAACGTCTCTCTCCAGTAAAGTAGATTCATGGACTTGACCAGTTGGACTCCAATGAAATAAAGATCTGAACTGAAGTAACTTTGAGGGAAGATTTTCAACATAAACTGTTGTTTTGGAACTTCAAATGGACATTTTAAAGATAATGTGGCCACCACATAAAGGAGCAAAACTAATCTACAGAAAATAAAAACAGATCTTTTAGCAGAAGGCGAGCATTCTTAAAATGAAAGAAGTGGAGAGAGCATCAGCAGCACATTAGCAAGATGAAAAGCTCCTCCAGATAAAAAGCCACAATAATGTGTGAGGCTGAAGTGGCTCTTATTTATTCTGGATGGGTTTTGCTGTTGGCGATTAGTCACAGACTACAGTTCACTGTGATGTTCGCTCAGCACAGAAAATATGAGAAGAATGATTGCTTTCCAAAAAAGTTGTGGCCAAAATCAACCAAAAGATAAACTTCACAGATTAAGGCTGCATTCATCAATTTTATTACACAGTAAAAAATGCTGTGTCAATTTGGGTCAATACAACACAAACTTTACTATAAAACAATACTTCACATATTGTACAGTATGACTGTTCTGATTCAGGCGGTCCAGTGTACCAGCTTAAACCGGTTTGATATTATGCAAACTGGCTGAGCACGTCATTATGAAACATTCAGGCAAATTAAAAAGAAGCTTACATCACTAACATGTGCCGACGGTGTCACCATGCTAAATCCAATTTGTATTTCATGAGCAATAACTGATATGACAACATGATTACCATAATATTATCTTCATACATGAACTAACGGAGCCACTCGTGTCTGACAGGTCATGAGCAAGCCGAAGCTGGTATCGGCAGCATGAAGGGGATTAAATTTCGAGGTAGGAAGGGGGACGAGCGATGCATGTTATGTTTGTTTACTAGAAAGTGCATGTGTTTTTTGGGATGGTGAGCTGAGACATGGCAGAGCTAAGTCTCTTTTACACCGACTGTCCAAGGCAGGAATGTTGCGCTGTTATGTCGCCTCGCCGTGGTGTATACAAGGTACGATCGCAGAATGGAGAGACAGAGTTGTCTCACCTTTAAGATGCCACAAGAGGTAGTAACAGCACTGAAACAGTGTCTGTGTGAACAGGACAGGCGACAGGAAGGGTGTGACGTTTTGATGATGTGTTATATGAGCAACCCACTGCAGGGGATTTAAAAAGCAGCTGGTAGCAGTTAGCAGCTAACTCAAAGAAGAAGAACAGAGGCCGAAAATGTCCACAAATTGAGAAAACAAGGAGGTTCGGGAGCTCCTTACCCTCCGAGCAGAGGACGAGATCAGCTGATAACAGAGATGGTAAATGATTGTTATTGACATGTGATGTCAATGTCAATTTTATTTATATAGCATGATTCATTACAAGTAAACTCAAAGTGCTTTACATTAAAAAAACAAAATATCACACAACATTAAAATCCAGAAAAACATCAACACAATTATATAGAAGCCCCTGCCCTGTCACACAGCCGCACATGTAAGAAGCCATATGATTAGACACACACACACACACACACACACACACACACAGACACAGACACAGACACGGACACGGACACACACGCGCGATCAAATTTACGTGTATGTGTGAGCATTCTGGCTGCTGCGTTTTGAATGAGCTGGAGGCATCCTACTGATTGTTCGGATAATCCTGTGAATAGAGCGTTGCAATAGTCTAATCTGCTTGAGATGAAGGCATGAACCAGTTTCTGAGAGTCAGTTTGAGTCATATATTCTCGAAGTTTTGATAATATTCTTCAGGTGGTAGAATGCTGTCCTGGTGATATCAGTGATGTGATTTTTGAAATTGAGATCAGTGTCTAAGATAATGCCAAGGTTTCTGACTTGCTCACTGCATTTCAGAGACAATGATTCCAAGTGCGAGGAGATTATTTGTCTTTGACTTTTTGGACCAACTAGGAGAATCTCAGTCTTGTCTGTATTCAGCTGTAAGAAATTTGTGGACATCCAGTGAGTAATATCATTAATACAATTAATTAATCTGTTCATAGGACTGAGGTCATCGGAGGAAAGTGAAATGTATAACTGTGTATCATCAGCATAAGAATGGTTGGAAATATTATGTGTTTTTATGATAAAACCAAGCGGGAGCATGTACAAATTGAAGAGCAGTGGCCCAATAACTGACCCTTGTGGGACCCCAGAGAAGATGTTTGATCTGTTTGATGTAAAACTACCAACTGTGACAGAGAAGCTCCTGTCCTTCAAGTAGGATGAGAACCAGTTCAGGACAGGACCTGCTAAGCCAACGGAGACATGAAGTCTCTGAATTAGGATGTCATGATCCACAGTGTCGAATGCAGCAGTGAGCACTCCTAGGATTGATGTCATTATTATTGTTTATAAATCGCTGCCAACGCGTATGTTAGGTTACATGTCACACTAGAGGCTGATGCTGTTGTGTTACTTCACACCTCTTTTGATTCCACGATGTCAACATGCCGTCTTAAATAGCCCCTCCTCTGTGTGAAAAGGCCTTTAGTCTCTCAGTAAAAAATAAAACTGGGCCAATATGGCAACATTTTGGATTTGAAGCTGATGAAAGAGGCGTCCTAACCGACTGCAAGCGCCTTTTTTAACTGAACTTTTGTTTGGCGGCACCTGGTGGTTTAGTGGTTAGAGCAGGCGTCCCATATATGAAGGTGATGTCCTTGCTGCAGACCACCGTTCAAGACCAACAAAGAATAAAACCAGCTTTTTTGAGCGAGACATCAGCAACATTTCCAGGTGTGGTTGTGGCGCCAAAATCCAGTATTTTAAGCTGAAACATAACGTTTTTTCTCACCATGACAAAGTGGTTTTTGTGTTTAAACATAACCACACGTTAACCACGGCGTTGTTGAAATGTGAGGTTTCAGCGTATCTGCGACATACGCACATACATCATTGCGACAGACAAATGTTACCTGTCTGTGATTTGCAGACATGAACAATGTCAGCATTTATTCTGTCGATTTGGATCAAAAGTTTCATCATTCATTCACTTAATTTCAGTGACGTAACAAAGTCTGCCACGACACGGTTTCACTCCTGAATAGTTCAGAGGCCTGAGATCAATATGAAACGACATCAGTAAATATGTTCAGTCTGTTTCTTAGCTGCTTCAGATTACTGAGGTAATGCTGATATGATGTGAATGAAATGTGCAAATGTAACACATCATAGTGCTGAATTGTACAGTGCCAACATTTGCTTCTGACTGGGCTGATTTTATAACATTTGATATTTTTATTTTGACACTGTGGATGTATTTCAGTTTAGTTTCACTGAGCTGGCAGTAAAGAGCTGATCAGATCGTCTCTAAACAGTAAAATGTGTGTGTGTGTGTGTGTGTGTGTGTGTGTGTGTGTGTGTGTGTGTGTGTGTGCGTGTGCGTGTAGCCCACTTAACACAAGAGCAGTGAACATTGAATAAATCCACAACCATCTAATTACAGGCAGAACACAGATGTTTGGTGTTGTCCGTCAGCTGTCAGACATGAGGAGCCATGATGAGGCTCCGTCACAGCTGCCACGGCAACACAAAAACCTCTTTACTGCTCATCCAAAGACGCCGTCCTCTGTCCCGCGCATAAAGCTGGAAATAACACTCTGAGAAAGAATAAAATAATAAAACAGGAAACTGTGACACTTCAAACGGCATATGTTGGGATAATTAGCAAACCCAAACAATTTGCATTTTGGACACCTCGCCAATTATTTTCATTTCAGCGTTCCAGAGTCGTGGAGACGGAGCGAGAGACAAAGGGATGGAGGAGGCGAGGTTGAACGCTGTAAGAGAAAGACGAGAGAGTGAAAGGCAGCATGAGTCAGACGTAGGGATGCAGAGAAAGGAAGTGATAGCGAGGGGTAAAGAGGGAAACATTTATTCCCTTCAACGCAAACTCTCATTTGGCTGGCACAGCAAGGTGTAAATAAACTAGACAATTAATTGGAGATGGATGCAAGTGGGTGGAAAACTCCCTCAAGGGCAATAAACACTAACTGCCAGAGCTGTTTTCACTGGGTGGAACACAACACCAACTCTGTCTGGACTGCC
>NC_065529.1:51011332-51019559 GCF_006386435.1 Epinephelus moara | reverse complement strand
TTGTTATAACGTGAAAATATATTGTTATAATGTGGAAATATATTGTTATAATGTGAAAAACTTCTTGTTAGAACAATGAACTTTTCACGTTATAACATAATACTGACACATTATATTTTTCCTGGTGTGGCAGCAATACGCTTTGGTATATAGTATAAACAGTATATTGAAACAGTAAAACTCTTTTTCCCATAATCCTTTGCGTGATGACGGCGCGCGCTCTCCCGCCCGTTGTGAGAATTTCCCAGCATGCTTTTCTGAAGGCCGAGAAGAAGAAGCGTCATGATGGAGTCCGCTGGTGGCTAAAGTGACAAACCTTCTTAAAGTTTAGTTGAATAAAGTTTGAGACGTTCATGTTTCTTCAGAGGAAATCTTTACGAAGGATTCTAGCCCGTTAATGACAGCTAGATAGCTAACTGCAGCGGAGACTGTCGGTGAGTTTTTATTTGAGCTGCAGCGCGTTGTTGTTGTTGTAACGTTAACCGGGCCGCCGCCATTTAACTCCGGACACCAAACACAACAGAACAGCCCTGAAAATCCAACACAGCACAACTGGTGTTTTAATGGATCTATAATAGTGAATTTAAGTCATCTTACAGTCAGAATATATCGGTGAGGAGCAGCAGGGTTTTACAAAGCTGCTAACGGTTAGCCTGTTAGCAAAGTTAGCCACAGAAGCTAACGGTGTTAGCAGCAGCCCGGTGTTTCAGAGCACGTTAACGTTACAGTTTAGATACAAGTCCGAGGAACAAGCTCACAGACTGACTGTCACTTACACACTTAACTCTCTCATCACTCCGACTGTTGGAGCTCACAGCCTGTTAGCTCTGTGTTAGCCTGCTGTGTAGCTAACCTCAGCAGAGGCAGAGAAACCTCGTGTTGCACAGTTTAGTTTCTGTTGTCTCTGATTCACAGAGCTCAGGACTGTTGCTGAGGATTAGTGTGAGTGTGAGGAAGCTGATGGAGCAGTGTAGCTACACCCTGTAACAGACAATCAGCTTTTGATTGTTTCAGTTAAAGAACCGTTTTCAGCCGTTACTTTCCAGTAAAGGTTGAATTACAGTGATGAATGTAACGAAGTACATTTACTCTACTACTGTACTTTTCTACGATATTAACATTAACCTAAGGCCCTCTTTGGTTTTACTCCACTGCATTTACCTGCCAGCTCTACAGACTTTACTAATTCAGAGTTTTACACACAAAACACATGAAGAGTTTTTAACAGTGCTGCTCAGTAGGGTTGTAATCCTATGAGATTTTCATGGTGCGATCACTGCCTCAGAAAATATCACAGGTTCACGTTTTACAGAATTTAAATGAATCTCAGTCAGGATGTTTCTTAAAGCAATGAAAGCAGAAGGGTTATTGATGGTTGAACAAACACTGAAAGTTGAAACATTTTGTTATTGGAAGTTTGTTGAAAAAGTCTCCTCTTAGAAAATAAGTCAAATAAAGGAGAGATGCTCTGTCCAGTTGATTTGTAGATAAGCAAATGTGCACGTTATAACTGTCAACTTGTATATCGCGGTATACCTTGAAACTGGTGTGTCACTGCACCCCGTGTTCAGTTACAGACAGTTTTTGCAGTCCAGCTGAAATCATTAGTGTATGAATCAAAAAGTGGATTCATAGAAAATGAATGTGAAACTATTTATTTCATGTAAAAACACATCAGGGTTCAGAATCAGACTCTGTTTGTCGTCATTGTGCGAGTACGACACTGAGGTAGCAGCTCTCAAAACAAGGCAACAAAACAGCAGCTACAGAAATATTATAAAAATAAACAACAAATAAGAAATATCACTAAACTGTTTTTTACAAATGTAATACAGATCTGAAATTCACAAAATACTGAACACATTTAATTGATTTAAAAATACATGAAAAGCATTTCTTACATTTCCAACTTTCAAACAGATATTTGTGAATCTCAGTTCTGTGATTGCACATTTGTATTTTATTTTTATGCAGTTTTTTTTTAATTTGTGATATTTGTTTGTGTTTGTGCAAATCAGGTTTATATTGTCAAAATAGTTTGAGTCTGAAACATCTAATGGAGGAGTCACAGTTTCAATACCCTAACCACATTTAAGCGATCATACTCACAGCTCGTGCTGCAGTCAAGGTTTAATTCTGAAGTTTGAAGTTTTGAGTTCAGTCTGACAGCTCCAGCAGGCTGTGATCCTGTGTGCTGGATTTGGTGCTGATTCTGGATGATGCGTAATAAGTTGTGTCTGACACTGATCTGAGTTAATATGTGGGGGCCAGCTGTTAAAGCACACGTCAGTCCGTGTTATGACATGTTGTCTTGTTTCGTCAGTGACGTCAGGACTGTGTTAATGAAGTGTGTGTTAGTTTGATTTGAGTCTGTCCTCTATCATGCAGGTACACAGGGTCTGTGATGTGTCGCGTCGTTCAACCCAAATAACTTGAGATAATGTCACACTGCCCCCTCTCTCCTTCTTTCTCCTGCTCTCCTTCTTTCTCCTGCTCTCTCCTTCTCTCTCCTGCTCTCTCCTTCGTTCTCCTGCTCTCTCTTTCTTTCTCCTCTCCTTCTTTCTCCTGCTCCCTCCTTCTCTCTCCTCCTCTCTCCTGCTCCCTCCTTCTCTCTCCTGCTCTCTCCTGCTCTCTCCTTCTCTCTCCTTCTTTCTCCTGCTCTCTCCTTCTCTCTCCTTCTTTCTCCTGCTCTCCTCTCTCCTTCTTTCTCCTGCTCTCCTCTCTCCTCCTCTCTCTTTCTTTCTCCTGCTCTCCTCTCTCCTTCTTTCTCCTGCTCTCCTCTCTCCTCCTCTCTCCTTCTTTCTCCTGCTCCTCATGTAGAGTTCAGAGTCCATGTCTACACAAAAACGATCCACTGAAAACAGAATCGTTTCTCATTTTCATTTTGAAAAACGTTCCGTGTTTAGACATCAGTGTTTTGGTGACAGTCACCGTGCGCACAGATCCACAAAAATGACCAAAAACGCTGCAGTTTACATGCCAGGCCAGTAGTTGGTGGTGTGACGCTTACGCTTCTTCTACATAGGCCTGTCACGATAACAAATTTTGCTGGGCGATTAATTGCGTCAGAAATTATTGCGATAAGCGATAATATTGCGTAATATTGTGCTTTTAAGACCATTTTTATTATTGTTGTAATTTTGCTGTTTCAGACCATTTTTTAAACTTATATAATGATAATAAAGGCATATTGATGCAGGTGCACCCTTTTAAAGAGAAATAAACATTTATTTAACAAGAATATTTAGGAATGCAAAAAAGAAAATTTAAATATCCCAAATAACACGTAAAATTATCGAAATAAATAAATACAAAAAAACAGTCTGTCAGTCTCAGTCTCAGGTGTGCAGTTAAGTTGGTCATATTCGCTCATTTTGTTGAGATGGTTTTAGAACAAACCCGGCACACCGGCTCGTCCTAATTACTGGGCTGCCCTCTGTCATTTGGTTTAAATCCAAAACACTCCCACACAGGGGCCGTGGTGTTTGGTTTAGGAACAAGTTCCCTGTCTTTCTCTTACGCTACATTTTTTCTTCTCCGCCTCATCTCCCCCTCATGAAGAGGAAGTGTGAAGTGGGTGTAGCCCATAGCCCCGCCCCCCCCCCCACACAGAGACAATGACAAGAGCTTTCCCTTCATTACGCTAATGAACCAACTCACCTGGCTGCAGACGATGCACGGCAGTGAACGCTCTTGTCGTCCAGTCTCTTTGGTGGAGAGAGACGAGGAAAACAAACACGCATGAATATGGTGATTAATCGCGGCCGGAAAAGTTACCGTCTCCCTTTTAATTTACCGTGCAATTAACCGACTTATTCCAGATCGCGACAGGCCTACTTCTACAGAGCAGCGATGTATAAACAAACAGAATGGCAACCGCACGAATGTTTGACTGGACGGACGAGGAGGAGTTGCTACAGTAAATCTACACTATGCGGACATTCCTCGCGAAGTCCGCTCTGCTTATAGTACGCCCGAGTATGTTGGGGCCTTTACTGGCCAAGTGCACGAATTTCGACAGGGTAGTGTTGTCTCAAACCAAACACGGCCGTTGTGCACTCACCGGAAATGATGACAGCAAATTAGCTAGTTAGCAAACTAGCATTAGCATTCACATCAGCGTTCGCGGTACCAAATCATTACAGACTGCTGAATTAACCCAACAAACACACTGCTGGCTTATACCTGACAACAGTATAGTGGTGCTTAGTGCAAATAACACATGTATTTGTACAATGCAGCGATGTTCACGGTCGCACAGTCCTCAGCCGCCATTGTGTGACGTCTTCAGGTTGATTTATCTGACCAGCTGTCCAACAATCCACAGCTGTTCCCTGTAATATCACCTGACAAAGAAAAGCACCCAGCTCTCACATCTCAGAAGTAGAACAGCAGCAAATGTTTAATCATTAAAATGAGTGTGTGATGTTTTGATCCAGACAAACAGGAAAGTGTCTCAGAGATCCGTCAGCAGGACGTGTTTCAGTGGTTCATCTGTCAGAGGCTCAGACTGAGTGTGAGGAACATGAATGACACGTAGAAACAGTGTGTGTGATGTTGAATTGAAGCGTGACATTAACCTGAAGTCCAGGGGCCTCATTTATAAAGCTTCCTTACGCACAAAACGGGGCTTGAAAGTGGCGTACGCCACTTACCACGCAAAGGTTGTGATTTATAAAAATAAACTTGGTAGGAGAATGTGCACACCTGTCAGCAAACTCTGAGTCATGCGTGTGCACATTTTGGAGACACTGGGAAGTGGCGACGCAGACGGCGAGGTAGAGAAGTGGGGTCAGATTTTTATTGATGTCTCACACAAATTTAATGTCACGCTATATCCACCTTAGATCCACGTTATCATTGAAATTAAATCCAGCAGCTTTATTTTGCGCTTGGAGTGAGTGATAATTGTTTCATAAAAACGTTGTAAAACAAACCCAAATTGAAATTCTTTCTAAATACGTATTTAATCCGCACTGCCTCTAACGTCTCATTGTCCACTCTGTGAGCGCAGGAGGGGGAGAGGACAGCGCGACTGCATGGAATATATTTATTTATTTAGCTAAATATTTCCAGTGCATTTATTGTGTCTCGAAATACAGCCATTAAGCACAACCGTTACACTCATTTCATCAGCCCTACTTAGACATGTGCTGTTCATGACAAAACTGGCATGAAGAAACGTGTTCGCCTGTTACACTTTCATCTTTGAATTGTATTTCAAATTACACGTTGTATTTTGGGACAGGGACACCACTGGTTCATGCTGTAATTCAGGCCGGGTGTCTGATCAGACTGATTGCCATAAACATATAAATACTGCGGTGACCCTCGTGCGTAATTGCGCAAGATGTCACTGTCGGTGCAGTCCCACAGACACAGCTGACAGCATCAGCAGCGTTGATGTGTTGCCACTTTTCTTGCTTTCTTTTATTAGTGATCCCGCTGCTGTGGCCACCAAATAAAATCTTTCTTCAGTCCTCCACCTCCCGTTAAAAGGGTCTCGAGCTCAGTCTCGGAGAAATTCCGTTTTTTGGTTTGTTTCTCACACCTGTCGCCGTGACTCACAACGAGAGAACACTCGCATGCCGTCTTATTTATATGCAGATCGCATTCATGAGGTGATTTGCATGACCATTTATGGTTGAACTAGGGCGTTTAGAGGACGGAATATGAGGCGGATCTGGGTGCGCACAACTCCAGGAGGTCTGTGATTTATAAAGAGAACATTGCGTGCAAGTGTGCGTGCACACGGTTTTATAAATCAGATTATTTTTTGGCGCACGCTATTTTCAGCTTTTGGGCGCACGTCAACTTTTTGTATGAATCCTAAGCACTCTTTTATAAATGAGGCCCCAGGGCCATATGTCAGAGATCAGGCTCAACAAACTTTGATCTCTGAGCTGACTGAGCCTGATCTCTGATCTGACTGAGCCTGATCTCTGAGCTGACTGATCCTGATCTCTGAGCTGACTGATCCTGATCTCTGATCTGACTGATCCTGATCTCTGAGCTGACTGATCCTGATCTCTGAGCTGACTGAGCCTGATCTCTGAGTTGACTGATCCTGATCTCTGAGTTGACTGAGCCTGATCTCTGAGCTGACTGATCCTGATCTCTGAGTTGACTGATCCTGATCTCTGAGCTGACTGAGCCTGATCTCTGAGCTGACTGATCCTGATCTCTGAGCTGACTGATCCTGAACTGAGAAACAGAACAGCTGATCAGAATCAGTTCAATCAGCTCTGAGTCTGTTCAGCCTGAGAGAGGTGCGTTCACAGTGAGCACCAACAGACATCATCAGTAGAGTGCAGATAACATGATTCATGATTGATGTCATGTGATGAGGTCATGTGTCTAACATACAGAAACATGTTTCTATCTTAACAGTGTTCATATATTTGAATATAATGTATTCAGCTGTAATGTGATGGAGCCCAAACACACTGGGCACAAACTCAACATCAAACACACAGATATTAAACAGACTGGTAAAAGTTTTGTTTCTACTGACTTCATTCTGTCAATATTAGGCTGAGGTTCATTTAACTGCTGTGAAATGACTTCATGTAATCTCCTTTATTCTCACATGGAGCTATTATGGGATGTTGAGTCCCATCAGTGAGCCAGTTACACCGCGGAGTCTTTGAATATATGAAAAGTATTCATGAATCACTGCATCATGTATCCACGTAGATTCATTTCTCATCAACACTGACAAACCTGCAGTTCTTTTTTTAAACATTATTTTTGGGCTTTTGTTGCCTTTAATGTCAGGACAGCATAACGTTATGGGGAGAGAGGGAACGACATGTAGCACAGGACAGCAGGCTGGGTTTGAACCCACGGCCGCTGCGTCTGATCACGGGGCGTCCGCTCCATCCACTGAGCCACCGATGCTCCGTGGTAATTACTTTAATAATGGATTGTGATTTATGTCCAGGGAAAACCACAACAAGGGTCCAAAGTGTTTTCAGAGCCAGAGACACTTTTCTTACGGGCCGACAAACCGCTGTCTCTCTGATGTGTTCAGTGTCTCTGATGTTATAAAGAAAAGAATCAAAGGACAATGCATAAAATGTGCTGTGATGATAATGTAAATCCAGGATGTGTAATATGTGATATATGTGGGTGGAACAGATTGTTAGATAAATGATAGAGTGTGAGGTCAAACAGTATCTTTCATATAGACACTCCTCCAGGGAGACATCCAAACAGGCTCTAATCACCTTCTCCTAAAGCCTAGTTCACATTACACGACTTTCACCCTGATTTTGCATCGTGGAGACGATCGTAATCGTCTCACCAACTGTGTTACGACCTGTGTGTGCACACCACAAGATTTCTCCACTGAGCCCTCGCCGACAGAGCCCCAGATAATGTGGTGATGTAGCCAAACTACGTTTTTAACTGGGAGACGACACATCGTAAAGGCATGGATATTCTTCCCAGTGTTGAATCAAATCAGCCTCCAGGGCCTGGGTCCAAACACAACATGCTCCCCGTGATCCTGTGGACGCCGCCATTGTGGTTGTTGCTTGCCGGCTGGCTTGTCAGTGTTGCCATATCGTGGGATGGAAACAAGCCCAAAAGAAGCGACTATCATGCGTTTAAATAACTTATTGACGGATATATGTAGAGGAAAGTGACGTTTAGAGAGCAAGCCCAAATAAGCAACTCCACTTTAGAAACAAGTCCAAAGTCTCGGCTAATAACCGGACCTGGCAACCCTGCGGCTTGTCCTCCTCACATTTCTTCCGTCCTCCTGCATGTTGACGTGGGACGTATCCCGCCTCTCATTGGCTGATGCTCTTTGTCAGTCGTGTCACACTTCTCCAGTTTTCTACCATGCCAGATATCCAGTCACAGACGAGGGGGCGACTTGATCGTAGGCTTGTTCACACATGAGGACTAGTCGTGGCAGACTATCTGCTGACTCACCTCCGACCCAAGGTGGCTCTCAAGATCCTCTGCAACGTCAAAATCGTGGTGGAAATTGTGTAATGTGAACTAGGCTAAACAGAGATCTGTGTGGGTACATGAGACCCACAGAAACACGATGTGTCCGTAGTTCATTGCGTCCTCTGATGTGTCCATAATTTACCGCGTCCTCTGATGTGTCCGTAGTTCATTGCGTCCTCTGATGTGTCCGTAGTTCATTGCGTCCTCTGATGTGTCCGTAGTTCATTGCGTCCTCTGATGTGTCCGTAGTTCACTGCGTCCTCTG
>NC_065529.1:51009277-51010361 GCF_006386435.1 Epinephelus moara | reverse complement strand
GCGTCCTCTGATGTGTCCATAGTTCACTGCGTCCTCTGATGTGTCCATAGTTTACCGCGTCCTCTGATGTGTCCATAGTTTACCGCGTCCTCTGGCGTCCTCTGATGTGTCCATAGTTTACCGCGTCCTCTGATGTGTCCATAGTTTACTGCGTCCTCTGATGTGTCCATAGTTTACTGCGTCCTGATGGTGTCCCAAACATGTGAACATGTGTTCTTATGTTGTCAGGACGACGGGATGCTGTTAGTCTGGAGCTGCTTTTTATCCTGAGACACAACAGAAAGACACTGATCACTGTCATGAGTGATGAGTTGATGGCTGATGACAGTCAACAAGGAGAAGTGTGTGTCATATCTTCACTCAGTGTCACAAAGCACACTAATCCTCTGGTCTCCCATCCTGCAGGTATAGCGGGTCACCATGGCGACAGATATCGGCTCGCCGCAGCGGTTCTTCCACATGCCGCGCTTCCAGCACCAAGCACCGCGGCAGGTGTTCTACAAGAGGCCGGACTTCGCCCAGCAGCAGGCCATGCAGCAGCTCACTTTCGACGGGAAACGCATGAGGAAGGCTGTGAACCGCAAAACCATCGACTACAACCCATCTGTCATCAGATACCTGGAGGTAAACACACCTGGATGCCTCCGTTCACTCTGAGACAAAGCCTGTTAGTGTTGATGTGGTACTATGATGATTATCAATATAATGATGATAATAATAATAGATGTTTCTGAGTAGCTGCTGGATGTGGAAACAGCTTGTTGATGATGATATGTGTGTGTGTGTTGCGTTCACAGACACATCAGTTAGTGCGACGTTTATAAAATGAATTAAAGTCTGCTCGTTGCAGTGAAGCTGTTTCTCCACTGAAAACACTGGGTCCAGTACCTTGAGAACCACAAACAACCTGTACGACATGGTACCTAGACCCTCGGTCTGTTCAGACAGTCCTCTTAAATGTGGGCGGGGTTGTTGTCACTCACTGCTCCGTCCAGCACTCGCTGTATTTCCTCATCAGCGGTGACACAGATGGAAGTCTGCACCTGGTTTATCGTCCACAGAACGAGGCTGCACGCCCACATTT
>NC_065529.1:50994539-51008995 GCF_006386435.1 Epinephelus moara | reverse complement strand
CACTGTGGAGACAGAAACTATGAACAGCTGGGAGGAGGCGGGGCTTCAGTTTATTCTCCTGCTGCTTGCCTTCGACTGACTGAGTGAATAAAGAGCGACCTCAGGAACCAGCGAAGGGAAACTGTGCTGATATTCAACCAGCTGTGTGACATCACAGTGTGTGCAGATGGACGGTGTTCACCTGGAGCTCATCTGCACACACTGTGATGTCACACAGCTGGTTGAATATCAGCACAGTTTCCCTTTAATCTGTTGGTCTTATGTCAGGACGGCGGTGATGTGTTCAGTGTTACTGAGGTCGAACGTCAGCTGTGTGATACTGTATACTATATAGTATAATAATGTACTAGTATTATCGATTATTGATTATTTTTTGATGATTTGATTAATGAGGCAATTTAAACAACATGAAAACCAAAACATTTCTTACTAACATTTATTGAAACACTGTCTCTAAGGCTGAGTGTCAGTGAGTCCTCTCTGGGACCAGTCGAGCAGGACCGAGTCAGTCTGACTGTTTCTGTGTTTGTAGAATCGTCTGTGGCAGCGAGACCATCGAGACTTCAGAGCTGTGCAGCCCGACGCAGGATGTTACAACGATGTGAGTACCGACTCCTCTCATTGGATGAAATCATGAATCAGTTATACTGGGCGGGATAACGCTGACAGGAACTCATCATCTGACTCTGTCTGTCTGTCTGTCTGTCTCTCTCTCAGCTGGTTCCTCCTGTGGGCATGTTGAACAACCCGATGAACGCCGTCACCACAAAGTTTGTCCGAACCTCCACCAACAAAGTCAAGTGTCCCGTGTTTGTGATCAGGGTAAGAAAATAAAATGTTCAATATTTTGCAATATTCCTCTCAGGATGATGAAGATGAAGATGTCAGAGGGACATTTAGAGACACTGATATGAATGTATATCTGAGAGGACGCTGTCACTGTGTTGCTCTGAGATGACCTGTTGTTCTCTGGACTTCCTGTTTGTCTCCAGTGGACTCCTGAAGGTCGTCGCCTGGTCACTGGAGCCTCCAGTGGAGAGTTCACTCTGTGGAACGGACTCACCTTCAACTTTGAGACCATTCTACAGGTAAACATCCACCCGTACATCCACCTGTACTCCTGTGTAGTAACGTGACCAATCAGGTGCCACAGAGCTGCTGTGTGAGAGGACTCCTGTGTGTCTGAGTGTCTCTGATGCGGTCAGGTTGTAGAGACGCGTCTGTTATTTAGCTGTGTACATGAGAACAGATGCTGTGCGATGGTTCAACACAAAGACACAAGGATCCGTCTGAGCAGCGGCTGAACAAGAAACCAGCAGTCACAGGTGAAACTAACTGGAAGCTTCACATTAAATGTGTTTAAACAGGAACAGGTTCTGATCATGTTTCTAACAAGCTGAAATCAAGTGAAATTCAGAAACAGAAGGTCAGTCCAGTGTTTGAATACCAGCGAACTAATCCCAGTTTAAACCAGTCTGACAGCTGAGTCCACTGCAGAGGACAAACTCAATATTTGAGCCCAGCTGCTCCGCTGTGCTTCAGCAATCATAATAATATAATGATAATGATTTCATTGTCTGAACGAGGTTACAGTGTGCTCCACAAAGTGCATGAAAATAAAACGAAATGTAAAATCACATGACAGTATTTAAGAACAGTGTGTACAGACGCAAAAACACAACAAAAGCAAATAAAACACAAAAGTTACAAATGATGTTCAAAGGTCACTGAAAATAAATTCAGCATTCATGTTCACACAGTATTCTCCCGTCATGAGTGGGGCAGGGTGTCAGAACTCTACCTGTAAGGTATCGACAGAAGTCACTTGGTACCAAGCAGGATGAAGGAGCGATACCTACAGTCAGTCCTCTAAGCACCGGCGGTCTGATCCTGGACCATCCCGTCCCCCCACTGATCAGCAGACTTTCTGTTACAGCTGTCTTCAGAGCCACGATCCTCCCAGCAAACAGCCAGCTCACCGTCTGCCCGCTAAACACACGCTACACAGCTGCAGCTAACACCCAGCACCAGCCTGTCGTTATATCTGTTGAGTGTGTGATGCTAACAGTGAGCGTCTGCCACCCTGATCACAGCAGTGTGTCTCACACCGCTGATCGTTGTTCAGCTCAGCGCACGAGAAGAGAGATGTCAGTGAGTTCAGCAAACAAAGAGTTAAAGTCCAGAGGAAGTGAAACCAAAATGAGCCTGAGGTCACATTATTTTCCTTTACTCACTGAGCTCTTACACAGACATTTGTATCAGTGATGAAACAAAACCAGCATCAGATGGACTGTATTCATAATCAGTACTCCACAATAATATAAATAACCAGCGCCAATTCATCAGTCAATGAGAATGTGTGTGTGGGCGGGGCATAANAATGTGTGTGTGTGGGCGGGGCATAAGCACATACAGCCAGCAGCAGCAGCGACCCACCGTCTGACATCGGCACACCGCGAGGACAGAAACAGAGGGCTCTGTGGGGACGGAGCACCTGCTGCAGCAAGCCATCACGCCATCTGTGGCCATTTTTACTTGACCAGCTGACTTCACTACAAGCTGATTGGCTGTTGAAACAGGTGACGTGCTTTAAAACCAGCTGCCAGCCATGTGACCAGCTGAGTGTCAGGTGACACCATCAGCCAGCTTGAGTCCAGCTCAGACCGGCCAGTTCACGCCGTCCAACCAGAAAAACTTTTAAGGTCATTTCACTAAAGAAGTTAAAAGTTACACTATTCAATAGTGTAAATGAGTTCTTGATGAATGTAATTTTTCAGAGACACAGTTCTCCACACTCTGCTTTACATTCACACACAGTCTGTGCCACCGGCTCCACCGCGGCGGCTCACTGTTCAGGGCCTCATCTCGCTCAAGGAAATAAAACCAACGTCTTGATGGATTTCTTTCAAAAGACTCTTCAGAGGAAACGACAGAACATGGATTCAATTAATTCCTTTTCATATCAGCCTCAGAACAGAGCACTGCTCTTTGATTTGGATTCATGCAACATACAACAAATACATAAACAAATACATAAAACATCCTTTATGGCTCTGTGGAGAACTCGCAAACACTCTCCCACTGGGACAATGTCCCTTTTTGTTTTTCCAGACATGAAGGCTGTGAACCTCGTCGTGTTTTCACACAAAGATGTCTGAGTGTTTGTGGTGTGAGAGGAACAGCCTTCACATCTTTATTCATCTTCCTGAACATAAGGAATCTGTTCCTCACAGTCTCAACACAGTTGTGAATGAACCAAAGATCAACATGACATCTTAATTTCCCTGGTGTGTCTCCCTTCAGTCTCCGTCTCTATTCCTCCCTTGTTTCTGTCTTTAAGTACCGCTGACTGTTGGCACTCTCTCACACACATATTCAATTGTCTCTGCCCATTTCTATCACACTTCCCCTCCCGTGTGTATTAAAGCTCATATTCTATTAAATATCAAACCAGAGGCCAGCTGTTAATAATACACTCTTATTTTCTGAATGTCAGAGGAAACCTCTCGGCTGCTGAAGGAACCTGCAACGAGTCAAATACGTCTCACATCACAATTATTATACTAATATGGCCGTTTGAAACATGATCAGTTCATCCATCCATATGTGACCAGAAGTACGTGACTGAGTCTGTGCAAACATCTCGTCTTTCCATAAATTCTTCAGTGTGAGTCAAGGCGAGAGCGTGTTAAGTATTTATTATATTTCTGATAAATCAACCATGTGCCCTGAGGCTGAGTATGTTTCATGAAATCAGGTAAACGGGACGTTTCTGCTGAGTGTGATGTCGACTAACAAGCAGAGCTCAGAAACAGAGGAGGTTGGATTAAAACAGGGTTTACCTACAGTCGGGGGCTGTTTTCTTATATGAACTTTGAATAATATTTAGAAGTTTCCTTTTCACAGAGGAAGCACATAACAGGAGTTTGTCCGTGTCAGACTCTTTCTAACCCACTGGAAATACTCCGTATGGTTTAAACGAGAGGTAGCGTATTAAAGCGTATTAAATATAACTGTAGTAACTAACGTAGCGAGCTCTGATTAAGTGGAGTCTTTTTATCTATTCATCTTAGAAAGCTCATTTATTTGTGTTATTTGCAGCTCCAGGAGAAAACGTCCCATATATAGGAGATAACAGCTGTGTCGTAACTCAGGGGCTGCAGCCTTTATATAGTACGCGGCCTTCGCAGTCAACGTCAGCCATGTCCTTTGAAGACCGCATCAGCCAAACCAAATGGTCTCCGAAATGGGATGGTCTGGTCAGCAGAGGATTTCCTGGTTGCAGCACCAGTTGTTCTCGCTCCGACCCCTTGGTGTTACTGTTACCTAGCAACCAGCTTCGCTTGACGTAAGAAGGAGTAAGCTAGTAAGTTAGTTAGCCCTAAATCATGGACCCACGGATTATATACATTTTCTTTTTTCAGGTAAACGTATTAAATTAAGATTGTTTAAGCTGTGTGCTTTTAGCTAATGGTAATGTTAGCAACAGTTAACCGTTAGCTAGTTAACTTAACTAAATATATAATCGTCACCAGTGTGCAGTGCATCTTGGGATAGACTGGGCCACGAAGGATTCATTCATTGCATCCTCCAAATTCTGTGAAAGAAGGCTGCATTTCTCAGCTGCATTTGAAGGGGCCTTCGAAATGGGACGGCCTTGGTTGCGCCGATGTGACGCAATCGATCTTCAAATGCAGCGTTCGAAGGCTGCAGCGCCTGAGACACAGCTGATACCTCTTGCTTAGAAGATAACATCCTATTCGTAGGAGATGTAACAGATAACTTCCTTTACATACGAGATATTATCTAATACGTAGGAGATTTTTGTGGCCAACACTACCCGCAAAAAAGAATAAATAAAAAATCATGTTGCCTTTAAGGGCGTCCGTAGATTCCTCTTCTCTGTCATGTCAATAATCTGTTCGAGCATCTATGAATCTGTTGCCTCTGTTCTCTGTTGGGAAAGTACAACATGACAGATAGAGTGGGATATACAGCAAATTATTTTCAGTTGGGTTTTATTTGAACAAAAAGCTCAGCCCAGGAACCTGAAGCACGTCTTTACTTTGAGATTTGTTTGAGTGACAGAAGGTTCTGTAATGTGGTGCTGTTTGGGACAATAAGTGACAAAAATGTTTGTGTACAGCGTCACTACACAATCAACAGGTCACACTTCTACAAAAGACAAGTGTAACTGGTGCATCTCTACAGAAAACAGGCTGTTTGGAAACCACCAGAAGAAGAATAACATGTAGTGTAACTAGTTAGCTAACAATTACTGATGACTACCACAAACACATGATGACTCATGGATTAATGATGTGTACAGACTCTCACACACACACACACACACACACCGCTCCATCACCAGTTCAGTTCACCCACACAGATCATTCAGTGGTTCCACTGAACAGGGATCACATAAACCTGACAACAGTTCATACTGCCTTTTATACTGTGTGTGTGTGTGTGTGTGTGTGTGTGTGTGAACATCCATCCTGTGAACAGAGACAAACTGATTTCAGTGGGATCTCAGTGTCACTTCAGCTGCCATTATCTCAGAGAACACACCCTGTGGAGGTGATTTTCACAGACAGAGTTACACTTGCAGGGTTTTAAGATCATTTCTTTTTTTTGTTTGTACTGTTTTATTTTGGTTTGACTTTGCAGCTTCAGATCTAACCTGTAGGTTTTCTTGATTTATGGCAACATACTGTCTGATATGTGAATCAGTAATTTACAGATTTAACGATAACTATTAGAATAAATGTTGGACAGGAAAATATTTATATTAGGTTATTTAAAAAGAGCTGTTTTTGAGTCAAGGCAGTGACAGGTGCACGCCTACAAGGGATGCATGTGATTAGTCGTCTAAACGATTAAACGTCCCCTTGCTAGTCGGCACCAGAAATATTAGTCCGTTAAACCAATTAGTGTTTTATTCATGTACAAGGAAGCTTAACTGTCATGCAGCCGCCTGCCACTAGTAGGTGCTACAGAGCGGTCAGACAGCAGTCCCCCTCCCCGCGGTAATGCTCCAGTAGACTGGAGTTTTAAACTGGAGAGATGTCCTCTCATAAACCAGCGGGGTTTGGCAGCATTTTGATCTAGAGAAATAAACCAGCGGGGTTTGGCAGCATTTTGATCTAGAGAATTAATTCAGCAGCAATTAATCTTTTTTGAGACGTTATATTATTTGTTAACTTTAAACATGCAATATGTAATTTTCTGCCGCTAGGGGTCTCAAACCAAAACAATAACAGAAGACGGAGTTGAATGACGTCACGAAGTAGCGTGGGATCATGGGAGTTGTAGTCATATAACAGATACAGATCTNCTGTTAATAATCAATAAAATACTGGGCCCAACTGTGTCAATGACATCTTTAAGAAAACTGGATGGAATAAAATCAAGACTGCATGTAGTTGGATCATGGGAGTTGTAGTCATATAACAGATACAGATCTGCCGCTGGCCGCAGCGCTGGTGCCCCGGCGGGCAGCAGTGCTTGCAATACACTGGTGGAAATGATTAATATATCGATAACATCAGCCAGATGTTTGCTTACCTGTCTAGTAGAACACACGCGAGGTCGGCGTCGAATTGTAGTCCTAGATTTTCACGAAGCTCTCTCCATCTCGGAAAGGCCACACCAATATTTATCCTTGATTTAGCTCTCTTCTTATCCCAAATTCTTCTGGGATCGCTTGGTTGACCCGTACGTTTCCGTTTTACCGGCTTGTTTACCGGGACAGCTTCGGTGTCAGAAGGTGCAGCAACCGTCAATGCATAATCATGATCCATGACGAGTTAGCTTAGCCTAGCAACAGTAACGTTCATTCTCTGACGTCTCATCCGGTCTGCTTCTTCTTCTTCTCCTTCATTTAATGGCTATGGTAACTGGAGTTACGTCGCCATTGACATGCGACCTAATGACACGGTCCGTAACTTTTATTAATATTTCATATTTATCTGGGTTTGAAAAATTGTTGGAAACATTTCTGATAATCAAAGTACACAACTAAACAAAATATATAATATTGGTTTAGTCGTTTTTAGACATTTTTATGTGGAAAAACTACATATTATACCTTTAAGAGTTGTTGTCAGATAATGTGCAGGTTTCCATTCACACTGCACGCAGCAACATGCCTCTTAATTATAATTTACATGTTGTTATATTAACTTAAAAGTGAAGTGCATCATTTCTGTCAGATAATCTGCAGGGCTCAATGTGCCCCACATTTCACAGGCACTTTATTTCAGATGTTATTTTAATGGTTAACTTTTGACTGAGTTGCGTCATGTTCACATTCATACCGCACGGCACAAAGTGTCTCGTACTTCAGCAGCATTTAAAATCCAACGTGGTTGTTGAAGATTGTGATTAAAGGCTTCAAAGGGCTCTGAATGCACACAGTATGTTTTGGGACAATGGTGTTTTCCTTTTTGAGACTAGTTGACTAGTCTTCATTAAAATTTTTGTCTAGTGGACAGGAACATCCCTAACGCATACATGTAGCATTTGTTTTCAGGTTACTTCCAGGTGAGACAGATGCAGTCACATCTGACAAACATCGAGCTAGAATGCATTTCAACTACGGTTCGGTTCGATAACCGAACACAGTGGTGTCATGGTTTTCAATAAAGCAAAAAAGTAGGAATTTCTTTAATTTGTAAAAAGTTTAATATTTGAAAAGTAACCTCACACAGTGTAATATTTTTTTCTCTGAACAATGATGGAGCTGTACCTGAGTGACCCATCGTCTGTGGGGTCTTCTTGGCAGCACACCAAACAAAAACAGCTCCTTATAAAAATATAAATGTGGTATTGTAGTTATACACAAAGACACAGTTCTGTTTTTTAAATCAAAGAAAAGATGACTTTACTTTTATATTGAATTACCTTGTTTGTCTGTTTTATGTTCTTCATGTCTATTTTCATGTGAAGCTCTCAGTGCTGATAACAACAACACTTTGTGCTGCACTTCATGTATCAAAGGTTCTATATAAATGAAGTTAAATATGATCATTATTACAGGCACACAGTGCTGTGATGTACATGGATGAAGACTGCACTTGACTGTTAAACATATGAAATATAAATACATGAAACTGTATGGCAGGCAACAAAAGCAGCAGAGACGCATTTGCCCCGAGAGCAGAACACGTCCCTTCAGTGGAAACAGAAATGTGTTAATGAGTTAAACTGAAAACGCTGTCGGCGCTCTCTTTGATGCCGTCAGGTTGCTCAGTCTGAAGAAGCTACACGATAAAAGCTCCTCTTGTAGTTGTTTTAAAGAACCATTACTGTATCATCGTCTCACACAGTTGTTGTCTTGTTTAGTTATTAATGAGAGTGCTGTCTGGAAACCACAGACTCACTTTACAGTTTCATGTCATCCAGCGCCTGCTCTGCTGAGACAGAGGAAATCTCTCTGTTACATTACATTAGTCACTTAGTGGAAACACACACGCTGCAGCACACAGCGCCCCCGGAGCAGTTCGGCGTCTTGCTCAAAGGCTCCTGAATAATGTTGCGTGGCACTCTGAGTGTAGCACCGGCCACCTTCTGGTCCCCAGCTCAGCTCACAGCTGGAGTGTTCCCAGTCGATGGCAGACTGGAGCCAGCAGCCCATCTGATTTTCATTCAGCCTCTTTAGCAGCGGGCCAACTCGCTCCCCGGCGACTCGCTATGGTGATTTCTGATTTTCATGTTTTTTAATTGCAGAGTGGCATTTGAAACTTCCTACAGGCTGTGTTTGTATTTTTACCATCGCCGGTCTCATTTTAACCACTGCCACGCTCAGTGTGAGGTTATATTTAACATTTGGCAGCCTATCATACGATTTCATCCATACTGAATGAAACAGAGCTCATATTTAATCATAAACTCAGGTCACATTTATGCAAATTAATATCCCACTCCTCTCCCTACCATTTGGAATAAAGCGTGTCCCAGCTGTATTTTAAAAAACACATCAGTGAGCCACTGGGTGACATGCTCCGTCATTACCATAAACACACACTGTAGTTCATTTTTACACCACCCTGCTGCCACAAATACCCTCTGGAAGTGTATCAATCCACAGCTGAAAATAGTGCCCAACACATTCACCGTTTGCTCCTGTTGAGTGAAGCTAACTGTTAAAAACTACAGTGACCAGCTGCTTCAGGAAATGACTCAAACACAAGTCTTATTTTCAAATGAAACTGTGTACACTGCTCCAAAAAATGAAGAGACAGTTAAACTGCAATCACTCAAGTGATTGTGAATCAGTTTCAGCTGTGTTGGTTCAAATCAAAGAGACAACAGGAAATGGTTTTACATGTGGTGTCCACAGACAGTTGCTCTCTCCTTATCCTTCCTGACTGATTCGTCTCTAGTTTGGTCTTCTGCTAGTGTCCTTGTCACTACTGGTAGCATGAGGCCGTACCTGCAGCCCAGTCAGGTTGATACCAGACACCAGGAGACCGGCCGTTACACCAGGAGAGCTGGACAGGGCTGTAGAAGGGCATCAACCCAGCAGCAGGACTCTCGTTCCCCTGACCTACTACCTACCAACTGAGCACCTGAGGGACATTATGTATCGGTGCATCTGGCGCGGCCAAGTCTCACCAGGAGTCCAGCAGCTCACTGATGCCCTAATACAGGTCTTGGCATGCCCAGATGTTGTCAGGAGAGCGCCATGAGTTGTTGTGATAAAAATCACGCCCGTTGTATCAGCCTGTGATTTCAATTTTTTTACTTTGATTTTCGGTGTGATTTTGAATCCAGCCCTCAGTGGGTTGATGACTTTGGTTTCCACTGACCGTAGTTACGTCACTTTGATCTCAACAAATTATACAATTTACATCAGTGAAGATTTTACACTTAAATATGTTCTTCATCAAGATCTCACGTGTGATTTAAGTGTTCCCTTCATTTTTTGAGCAGTGTAGAAAATTTAGATAAAGGAGATATAAATGTGATGACTGGCACGTATGTAGTGATTAATGTCCTGATCTCAGTCACTGAGGTCAATCCAGGGTCATTTTAGGATCAATCATGAACCTGGACACGATGCAATTAAATGTAACGACCAATCAGGCGACACCACACAGAATACACCAGACGCTGACAAAGGACACACACAGAAAAAGTAAAAGACACATCAGACTCACACCACTCCAATAATAAGAGGGCCATAAAAAATAATGACCCGGTCTGATGATGCGACCACGACTCTGTGGACTCCAGTAAAATTACCAGTAAAATTAGGTCCTGCGTTGTATTCCATGCTTCTGTTACCACAGTGAGCCAAACACTCCTCGACTCAGGCGGCCGTGGCTAATAAAGCCATGCACATATACAAGAGTGTCAAGCGTCCTCTCTGCCCTTGTTGCTGCCCCTCCCGTGTGCCTCATCATCTACGTAACAGAGTGTGCAGGCGGAAGCCATAACTGTCTGCTGTTTGACAGCACCTTAATTAATGACACACGCTTTAGATTATAGTTTACAAGCACGAGGCGACGGTGTGCCCTCTTTACCTATTTCTGCTGCTTCTATATGTGTCTCCACACGAGACGCATGGCTGCAGCCTACACTCAGACAGATGGTGAAGATAATTAGAGGAAGTCAAATAACGACCAATCAGAGAGAAAATTGCACCGTGTCATACGACGAGAGTGAACCTGTGGAAGGAGGGGGGGGGGGTCAGATGGCAGAAGCAAAGAGCACGCCCAGATGTGTCTTGAAGCTTTGCCCAAACATGTGAGAGTCACGGCGATTACATGTACTTTTATTTAATTTTTAATGTGCTTTTTAACCTTCAGGTTAATGAAATTAGAGCCAGGCCCAGTGCCAGGTGCCGGCTGATTGTCAAGGACTCGCTGAACGTCCTCCGCAGACACCTGCTGAGACACAAACCTACAAACAGGATATGAGGTCACAGCGTGATGTACACCGTCACGCCAACCCACAGTGGGCGGGCCTCAGGACTGCACAGCAACAAATAAATCTCTCCCCAGTGCATCATCTGCTGCTGTGTGTGTATGTGTGTGCCAACAGGTGTGTGTATATCTACGCGCAAAAACACACACAAACCAATATGTGTATCGTGTTTGTGTGATGTGCATGTTTTTTATTGAATACATTAAATGCGTGTGTGTGTGTGTGTGTGTGTGTGTGTCACATACTGTACGCTTGTGTTGTTCTAAGAGTGTGAAGATTTGTGTGAGAACAGATACAGAGCAGATTACAGAGCCACACAGCCACACTAACTATATTCCGCTGTAGTCGTATCTGTCCTTCGAATTCCACTGTTGTCAACAAAACAGATTACATCAAAAGCTGTTTGCTTCTGTTGGTAAAATGCAACGCAGTGCACACTCGCACACTCGCTGCATTCATCACTGCGGTGTAGGTCGTCAGATAACAGCATACATAATCAATAGGGTGTTTCTTTTATTATCAAGGAGACAGAGATACAGCAGAGGAAAATATAATAGGATTCTCCCTGTTGCATGACAAAGAAGAAACACAGCGAGGTGACTGGAAGAGCCTGAGCTGGTGAAACAGATGCTGAGAGGGTTTGGATACATGCAGCGCCCTGTGACTGCAAGGTCACAGGTTCAAACCCTGTGGACAAGTTTCAGCAGTGACTGTTTGTCTGGTCAGCGTCTTTAAACGAGGGACTGGATCTCTACCTGCTCATTCAGTGGAAATCACACCAAAAAAATGAGATGCCTACGACCAAAGTGCCGAAATCAAGGTTTCCAAATGGAAGTCCACAAACCAGTGGGTGATGTCATGATAGCAACGTCCGTTATCTATACAGTCTATGGTTTCAGACCGACACAGCTGTCATATTCAATACTAGTCTCCTGACAGAACAGCTCGGTTGAATTTCAGCCCGCACGTTTTTTCAGACGAACATTGTTGAAACAGCAGCTGATGTTGGTGCAGTGAGAAGTCAGCGGAGTGAGACATCGTCCAGGCCGATAAGTTGTGTCTGGTAACGGCACTGTTTACATACGCCATGTGGTCTGTCTGGTGACCCCTATTTTCTCTGAAATCCAACATTTTCTCACACAGCCGATTTATTCCAGAGTAACGTTATCCTCATCATCTTTCTCTCGGCTGCTCGCCAGCTGCATGCTGCTGTTTGACGGTGACACAGAATTTCAAAATAAAGGCGTAACCTTAAGACTTTGCATCTGTGATATTAGATCATTGATTATTAAATAGATCCGGATCGATGGATCGTTACACCCCTACATGTCCACGTGGATTTAACAATGAACTGATTAGTTTTTGGTGGTCAAAGGTCACTGGGTCTTTGGATCCATCTGATCCCCAAAGACACTTTGAGAAAATTCCCTCAAATTTGACACAAACGTCCACTCAGACTGACAAATAAACTGATTAGAATTTGGTTGTTGAGGGTCAAAGGTCAAGGTCAGTTTGACCTCACAAAATCTGTTAATGTTAATGTTACATGTAATTTGTTAAGAGCAGACAAGAAGTCCGCTAGATGCTAATTCATGAAATGTTAACATGCTTAAGCTGATAATGAGTGACTCTGAACCCTGACAGTTAAGACACAAGTTTGTCTTCAGGACTTTGAGACACAAGTTTGTCTTCAGGACTTTAAGACAGAAGTTTGTCTTCAGGACTTTGAGACACAAGTTTGTCTTCAGGACTTTAAGACACAAGTATGTCTTCAGGACTTTGAGACCCAAGTATGTCTTCAGGACTTTGAGACACAAGTTTGTCTTCAGGACTTTGAGACAGAAGTTTGTCTTCAGGACTTTAAGACACAAGTTTGTCTTCAGGACTTTGAGACACACGTTTGTCTTCAGGACTTTGAGACAGAAGTTTGTCTTCAGGACTTTGAGACACAAGTTTGTCTTCAGGACTTTGAGACAGATAGTCCTGAAGTTTGGTGGTGTGGGTTGAAATTAAAATATTTCTGACAGAAAGCCCTGAAGGTTAACTGATCAATGTGCTGTTTCCTGTGTGTTAGTGGAGTCAGTTTAAAGTCAACTTCACTGTTGTTCTTATTATTTATGTGTTGTTTTTATCTTTTATGGCCCAAAGTAACAAATGAAGCTGCAGCAGCTTCTTCTGTAACAGTCTGAGTTAAATGATCAGATAATAGCGATCGCAGGACCCTGAATCATGTTGAATAGAAATCATATCGTAGCAGACTTTGTAATATCAGCAAATATATCGTATCGTTGTCCAAAGAATGTACGTTCTGTGATGAAACTGGTCCTTTACAACCCTTGTGTGCCAAGTTTGAAGAAATTCCCTTTAAGTGTTCTTGAGATATCGTGCTCACAACAATAGGATGGACGGACGGATGGACAACCTGAAAACATGACTCTGCCATTTTTATCGTCAGAGGCACAAAAAGGAAAGAAAGAAAGAAAAAGTCTTTACTCGTCCCTGGAGGTTAGGTGACCTGCGATTTCAACTGAACCCACAAAGCCAAAATCTCCACACTGCCCAGCACTGTCGTCTGGGGCTTTACATGTTCAGCAGCTGTCCACAAAAAAACAGAAGTGGGTCACTTTTCATCGGGCAGAGTAAACACAGCCTGATGGCAGCAACGAGCTGCTTCACCTCTTACAGACCTTGTATACATATACACACACGTCTTGCTGAAATTTTTGTTCCAATGGGGATTATAAATGTGAATCGCACCTGGACTAACTTTTAAATTATTCAAAGAGGTTTCTAAAATGCATATTTGGAGTCAGGTCCGTGTTCCTGAGGGAATCGTTTCTTCTGTTTCCTCTATCAATCTGATCTCGGTCCACATGAAACGACTGATCCAGGCACAAGAAGCTTCCTTTTTCATTGTTTATGCCCCGGCACACTCATTTGGGACACACTGGAGAGTCTGTGGCCTTCAGATGAAGCAGCATGGATTAATAATTGATGGACCTAAGTGAGGTGGGGGGGAGGGAGGGGTGGGATGGTGGGGGTTATTCAGCATATTTATCTAGGTCACTCCTGACTGCACATTTCAAAATGCGCTGAGATGCTTATTCGGAGGTGTGGGATGAGTTTCTCCCATCCCTCCTCACTTGAAAGCACCAGTTAACATTTGGACTACAGCACTCAGTTTTATCTGCTTTGATCCATGACAGAGGGAACAATCAGGAGAAAAATAAAGTCTCACTAAATGACACAATAAACACACTCAATAAGCAACACAGAAATCAACCTTGCAAAGAGAAATCTGCAGAGTAAAGTGCCATCACTGTGCAGGTAGGCAAGGCAAGGCAATTTTATTTATATAGCACCATTCATACACAAGGCAATTCAATGTGCTTTACAAGAGAAATACATTAAAAACAATAGATCATTAAAAACAAGAGCTAAAAGCAAGAAAATAAATAGTTAAAAACAGTGCAGAAAATGCATTTAAAAAGCAACAACAGACAAATATCAAAACAATAGCTACA
>NC_065529.1:50991523-50993167 GCF_006386435.1 Epinephelus moara | reverse complement strand
CAGAGACTGGAGGGCAGAGTGGTGTGGGTATAAAATCCTGGGTGAATAGTGTACAGGTGTTTTCGTTGATATAGCGTTTTCTGATTACCTCTGTTGTACTTTTACTGGTGTCAGCAGAGATGGCCATTTTAAAGAAAACACAGTAATGATCGGAAAAGGCAACATCAGTCACCACAACCTCAGAAATGTTGAGCCCTATGTTGAGGTAGAGGTGAAGAAAGATCAAAACAGCCCAAACAGCAGCACAGCAAACATCCAATGATGCAGTTTCAGGTCATAATGCCCTGACAAAACTCCCATGGCTCCGGACTGATCATAGGAGCAAAGAAAAAGCGAGTGAATAAAAATAAAAGCTTGCGATAGAAGTAAAAGTTTTGATGCAAGCAAATGAGGCCGAGCAGTGGAGGAAGATGGGATGTGATTCAGTGTGGAGAGGCTGACGTGAGGCACTTATTGAAGAGATGAGTTTTCAGCCTACACCACACCATGAGACATGCGGTCATGGTGCACAGACCAAATTATCATATCCAATTCATTTTCTGAATCTTTGTGGATAAACACACAGCTGAAAAAGATGTGGTTTGAAACATGGGGGGTTGTTTTTGTGCGCCGGTGATGTGGATGACTTATTGAAATTTAACAAGAGCAGCAGTGTGGAGGCAAACTGTTCTTTTAAACCTCTCAAACTCAGCCCGGGTTGTGCCTGCTGAATTTATAATGGCCCCACAACATCATCTCTGGTTTGATGCATGTCTTTTTTCCTTTTACAATTAATAGAAATGGACACATGCAAATACACGTACAAACCAGCCAACATGCAGGCACACACATGCACATACACCCCTGTAACCACCCCGCTGTGCACGGTGTGTGTTTGACAGAGAAGGGCAGCACACACTGGAGTGTAATTCCTTGATATCCCACCTCAGCTGTAATCGACACAGCAGATAAAACCTGACAAGGCTTCAGAATCACACCTTTGGCCTGCATTATTCATAAAGAATCAAAGAATATGAGAGACGTAGGGTGATGAAGGAAAAAGAAATCCTTCACACTGAACTCTTTTTTTTCCCGCTAAGCTGCTGTGCAGGATGGGGGGCGGGGCGGGGGGTTAGAGAGGTTCTCTGTGACTGGGAGATCGAAGGTTTGAAGCTGCAGGACAGGAGGTGCCGTTCAGATTTAACAGGAAATAATGAACTCTGAACTGTTAACTTTATTAGACAGTGTAACAGTGAAACATGCTTTATGTGTTCTTATTTAGGATATTTGGTTAATATGGGTTTAAGATTTTTACAGAAGCTGTTTTCTCACGCGAACACCAAACAGTGTACGCAAGTTTGAGTCAGCATGGACTTGCAGTGCAGCAGTAATGTGACTGAGTTGGAGAATTGTTATTGACGTATTCTGACTGGCATCGAAAGCCCCGTCTCCACCGAGCACTTCGGTACGCTTTTTTTCCATCTCCACAGTGAAAGTTGTGGATGGTCCCAACAGAAGCGTTCCTTAGCGTCCCCATGTTTGGTCCCCCCTCTGTTGGGGTACCTAGCACACAGATCTGGTACTAAAAGGTGGAGCTAGAAACCCTGCAGTCTGATTGGTCAGTAGAGGACGGTCACTCTGGTTTTATGTAACCTCTGTTCATAC
>NC_065529.1:50968666-50990530 GCF_006386435.1 Epinephelus moara | reverse complement strand
GTATTTTTTACTGTTCAATAAATGTTTCTTATTTTAAACTTGAGACCTGTAATATTTGTTATCATTGTGTCATTTTTTTTATGTAAATTGAGGGAGCAAAAGCAGTATCGGCCCCAAATATCGGCTCAAGAAAATCAGCAGTCCATAATCGGTCATCGGCTAAGGGTGATGGAAAAAAATCGGTATCGGCATCGGCCCTAAAAAATCTATATCGGTCTATCCCTATCGCACATACTTGATGACACTCATCTTGGGTGTCCACCTTGAAACTGTGCTGATTTCAAAGATCTTCTGTGCATGAAGCAGCAGTGTTTTTACACACATGAAGCTTGACTGGTGTGCAGAGGCGTCCAACTGCAGGGCGGTCATTTCAGTTTTTTATTGTACTGGATCGATTTTTCTATGTCGTTCTTTTGGCTGGACTGCACAGTTATATACTAGATTTCCACCTAATCTTTTATAAACAGCAACACAGAGGTGCCATCTGACATAGATGGATTTGGACTTATAGCTGATTTGAGAGTTGTGTAAACAGGTTTCACACAGGTGCCTTAGAGACTCATAATAATGTGAGTTAGTTCTATCAGCTGTGAATTGATGTTTTCCTTTTGTTTAACACAGTTAATCCAACAGTTTGGTCTTTCTGTGAGATCAGTGTGAACAGTTTTGAGAAAGGGTGTGAAAAATGTGTGAAAGCAATGAAAACGTGTCAAGAGAAGACTTCTGCTGTGCTGAGGAGGTGATGATGAAGATCAAGTGGATCCCTGTTTCACTGAGTCTTAACCGAGAGAGTGTGTTAACATGCAGCAGGGTTTGTTACCTCCAGTAAAATAATCCTCAGAGAACAGAATCCAGTTCATGCTGGGATCTGCTAGCTTGACTTTTCTGGCACGTCAACAAACGACTCATATATCACTAATCAAATTTGAATTGGCTCATATTGATCGCTGTATTTTGAGTTCTGTTGTCCACTGTGTAACGACTGAGTGTGTAACATGTGAATGCACAACTGTGTCCAAGCAAATGAGAAAAAGTGTAAGAACTTTTGCACAAAGTAACTGTATAAAAAAGGGCTGAACGTGGATAATAAATTATTATTAGTAGGAGAAATACAGTATCAGCATGTGGCATCGGACTGTGCCTCAGTATTGCTCCTCTCACCTCGGCCCTTTAAAACCAATGGACAGTCGATTAGCTAATGAGCCGGGAGGAGAGTCCAGGCAGGCGGAGGAAAGTTTAAAGTGCAGCTAATGCTTCTGTCTTTTCTTTGAGGCCAAAGTTTGACATTTTGGCAAAAAAACACTTCTTCACTTTCTCTCAGAGAGTTGGACGAGAGGGTCGATGAAGCTGCATCCAGCAGCTGGTTAGCTCAGGTTAGCACACAGACCTGGAACAGGAGACACAGTTCGCCTGACTCTGTCCAAAGGTAACAAAATCTGCCGACCACCACCTCTTAATCTGCAGTTTTATGTGCCAGAGTATTTTTTGGCTCTGAGCAGTTGCCAGACAACCAGCGGAGACTCCAGGAAGTCACCGTGCCCGGCCAAGAAGTAACCCGACTCTGGCAGCTGTGTTAGAGAGTTTCAGGTCTCCTCATTAACTGATGAAACTGCTCAATTAGTCGTGTTTTCATCTGTGACTCTGGACAGAAGTCGTCACTGTGAAACACTTTTCATTCTTAGGTGATAGATTTTGTGAATGAAACTCGCCCACGGATGGAACATGCAGGTAGCCTGTTGTTTGGGGTGTTTGTGATTATACTAATGATCACATCTTACAAACACCTCCTCATGAACAGCTGACATTTAACGAGCTGAAGAGAGCAATTAAAGACAGTGTTGTGCGGCTGACTTAGAACGTTTGTACAATCAGGAGAATTATAAGAGAAGATTAGAGAAAGAAAAGGAAAATTTTCTCATGAGGCCCCAAAATCTTTTCAGTTTGGCCACAATACAGAAACTTTTAGGTTAATACAGTGACGTGTGTTTACATTATTCCTCTCTGCATTATGTACTGTAGCAGTCAGGGTCAGCGATATATCCCATATACTCAATATAATGTGGCTTCTTCCTCGTGGGATGTATAAAATAACTATATCTCTTCTTCTCTTGTTCTCACACACACAAAGAAGACTCACAAACATGATGCATCACACAGGCGTCTGTCTCATCTGCAGGGCTTCAGACCACTAATGTCACTATCTAGTCGTATTTTGCGACCATGGAGCACCACTGCAACGTGCAAATATCATTAATACTTAGACTGGAGAGCTGTTAGTTTGTTTCCAGCTCACAGTGAATAAATCCTCACGTTTAACTGCGCTGCAGTAACATCACGAGCTCGAGTGTGATATTGCTTAATTATTAACTTCCAATATTTTAACTTTAATAAATCAGTATTTAATTTAACTTTATTGTAACTATAGTTAGTTAAATAATTTTGTATTTTACCAGTCTGTAGTAGTTCAGAGGAGATTTCAAAATATCGACATGTATATTGTGTATCATGATTAACCTAAAAGTACTACAATATTATTTTTTAGCCTTACGTAGTAGTAAATATAATATATATTTCAATAACTGAAAGTGAACCTATGTTTGTAACTTTTGGCTGAAGATACAGTCGTGTTCTTTCTCATAAAAATGAGAAGTTTAATTTTCACTTTACACAACCAGGACGTGTTCACAGTCCACAATGTAAATATTAGTTTACAAAGAACCGAGGTAGAACTTGACTTTATATGATCCACCCTGCGGTTATTTTAACTAGTGGGCGAAACAGGGCGAGGATGTAGAGACTGAAATATGGCTGAGGTTTTTCCAGTTCTACAACAATAATAATAATAATACAGACTAACTATAGACGTCTGTCTCTGTGTGGAGGCAGTGTCGAGGATCTCGGTGCAATCAGCATTAACAGTGTTTAAAGGGTTGGCTCTGTTGGAGGGCTCAGCCCGGACACCCTGCAGCCAGCGTCAGTGAATGAGCACTAATCTGAACTCGACAACTCTCTCTGCAAACTGAGCTGATTCAGCTGCTGCCTCCACCCTGTGGTTCAGCACTGAGTGCTTTAGGTGCCGTTTAGTGCCAATCACCATCAGAGAGCACAATGAGCTCCCCCAACGTTACATACATACATCAAGCGGCTCAATTTGAAATCTACACGTTGTTCTTTCATTGTGTTAGTCAAACCGAACATTGAAAACCGTGAGACTCGAACACTGGAAGGTAAGAAGCCAGCTGATGGATATTAGAACACGAGGTCATGTCACTCATTTATGTATTCAGGCTGAAATCTCATTTATTTTTCCCCCCAAAATCTAGAGCGCTGCCTACAGAGCTTCACATTAAATAATCAAGTATCTGTTTAGTTGTTTGCTAATTTTTGATTCACAAACAATTCTCCTCTCAGCAGGGCTATGATGTTGTGTTCGGGGCAGTAAGAGTCAAACTGCACTTCCTCTAATGTCCACTTGAGGCTGGCTTCAACCTCGGGCTCTCAGTCAGATCTGACCCTCGCTCCTCCACACCTCCACCCTCTCGTCCAAATGTGGTCACCTTGGATCACTATTGGCTCCAAAAATCCAAGATGGCGACAACACAAACCAGTGGGTGACATCATGATAGCTACTTCCATTATTTTAAGGGGCCGTACACATGCTGCGTCTTTAACCGCATGGGAACTGCGAGGTCAGACGCTGGGCGCTACTCTTGTGCCTGCTGTCTGCCAACTTCCAAGGGTGTGAAGGAAGGCTGCATCTGAGGTTGCTAAGCGACCATAACCAGCACCATATCATAGCCTACTTACCAGAAATCCTGAGTGCAGAGCTGATCTTCTTCTTCTTCTTGTTTTGTTAGTTTAGTCCAAAAAAATTGAGTTTATCACAGACTGATATTTGCAGAAGAGGGGAAAGATAACCATCGACTGTGATTGGTTGGTCCTTGTCACATGACATGCGGTGCGCACTACTGTGTTCCAAAAGTTGAACCCTGTCTATCCCCAGGATGTGCGTCCAGTACGTAGGCTGTGATATGGCGCAGGTTATGGTTGCTTAGCAACCTCAGATGCAACCTGCCTTAAAGGCGCAGCATGTGTACGGCCCCTTAATCCAACAGTTTGGAATCTTACCATGAGATCTGGGCTAACTGTTTGAAAAGAGGGTGTGAAACCTATGAAAACATTTCCAAGAGAAGACTTCTGCTGCACTGAGAAGACGATGATGATGATGATGATGAAGATGAAGTGGATCCCTGTTTCAGTGAGCGTGTCTGAGCAAAGGAGTAAAACTGTAGTTGGTCACACACACATGGCAGGAAACGGTGATTTTCAGAGTCACACACTGCAGGACGCTGAGTGGGAAAAATCTCCAATCAGCACCATTGACATGAAGTTCAATTCCACAGAGCCGTGTTCAGAGAGAAGCTTATTAAAGGAGATCTGATTACGGACGCGCGGCTCTGCTCAGGTGCTCTGACTGAGCGCATGGATGTGTGTTTAGGTCTGTGTGTTTGTGAGGCTTCTGCAGGATTTAAGCATCTGTAACTGGCTGTATGTCGTGTGTGTGTGTGTGTGTGTGTGTGTGTGCAGCCTCTGCAGTGTTCCAGTACAATGCGGTCACTGTACCTGTGACTGTATGTGTGTGTGTGTGTGTGTATAAATATATATGCATGTGTATCTCTACGTGTGTGTGCATGGGTGAGTGTGTGACAGAGTGAGGACAAGTGTGTAAATGTGCAGAGTGTGTGTGTGCAGCCGCTGCAGCATTCAGGTATCTGGCTTTCACGCTGGCTGTCTCTGAGGTTTGGATTTTATGAAGCAGACACTGAAAATGGCCCCCAGACACTTCACAATATACATTACACACTCTGCTCCTCTTTGAAATGGGAACAACTATACAGTGTGTGACGGGAATGTATTGAGCTTATTAATTCTTCAGGCTATCTGGGGCATTGCAGGAGTGTTTCATGTGGTATATACCTCAACCTGTGGGGGGAAGATCTGCAGCAGGGCGGCCTGCTGGTTAAAGAGGATCATCCTGTAGCCACAAGCTTTTCACTTCAATTGCATTATGTCCGTCTCAGTGAAGGTGTCCTTGCATGAGTCGCTTCATGTCTACCTGCTGCGGGGGCGTCGCTCACGGTTGCCTCTGACCTGTGAGCCCTCTGTGGAGAGCTCACAAAGATGTGGAAGTAACAAGCCTCCAGTTTTGTTGCCTCTGTGCTGGTGCAGCTCTGTATAGCACAGTTTTTGAGTTAAAAGTTGACGTGCTCATTTCAGTGCTGATTAGGTTTCATGGCCTGAGGGACCAGTGAGTTCACTTTAAACAGACTTTAATGTGGACGTGACCATCAGTTTCAGTTTAAGGCTGATTTTTGGAAAAGCTTAAGTTTTTTAAGATGTTTTTTATCTGCCAGGAGCCACTGTGTGTGAGACTGTCGGCCTTTTCTTAACTTAGTTAAAACTTTTCTCTTACTTTAAAGTTGGCATTTCTTTTTCTTCTTCATGGCTGGATTTTTCTGTTCATCTGGCTCCTACACAGACCCAGGGTTAGTCTGATAATCTGACTGAGTTTTTTATTTTATTATTCAGTGCTCATGGTTGTTAGTTTCTGTATGTATATAGTGTAGCATAGGCTTACACCAAGTTTGATATTAAGCCAAACACCGGAGCAGACTGGCGTACTGAATTTTAGCAGCCGTTGCACTTGACTCAGCAGCCTTTTTGTAAGTGGAACATAGCGACACCGTATCACAACAGAAAACTAAAATTTGACTATCACGTAGCATCGCAAACATCAGAACTCTCTGTCCACACTGAATCCATAAGATATGCACTGTATGTAACGTCACGTAAACAAACCATGCAGCTATCAGCCATGCGCTCGAGATCAGACTTGAGATGTAACCACTTAAAAGATACGTGAGTAGCCTGCCTGCTAACTTCCTATGTTTGTTGTTTTTTAAACAGCAAACACATTCTATATTGGAAATGACAGAGAACATAGGCAACAGATAGTAGCCTAGCTTGTTTTTAGCGACGGCCATTTGTGGAAACTTTCAGCTCCCGGGTGATCTCCCTCCAGCTAGCCAACACCTCGGTTTGGTTTGTGTCATGAAAATGTATCACACAGATAATTCCTCATTTCAACTTCATGAATCAGTCGTTCCTCGTCCACTGCGGCGTTTTCAAAGCAAGCAACAAGAGTAAAAAACACAAACACAGTGTCCAACAAAAGTTTAGCTCAAAATGACACCTGCAGTGAGTCAGGACGCCTCTTACATTGGCTTCAAATCCAAAATGTTGCCATTATGGTACAGTTTTAATTTCCTTGAGACTAACTCTGCCATGTCTCCTCTCGTCACCCCAAAAAACACATGAACTTAAGTAAACAAAGAGGGCATGTGCTAGGGTTGAGCTGGTACACGCCAGACTGTACCAATGTACTGAATTTTACATAGTAACACCGTGACCCAACAGATAACGAGCGTCAGACTATCATGTAGCATCACTAAACATCGTAGCTCTCAGTCCAAACTGAATCAATTAAATATGCACCTCTGTTACATCATATAAACAAACCATGAAGCCACGTAGCATGTTGGATTTAGCGCTGTGATGCTACGGCCACAGGTTTCCGGTTTAATTTGCCAGAGCATGTCATAATGACAAATGCCAACCAAGCCGGTTTGCATAAAATTAAACCATATTCAGCTCGTACACCGGATCAGACCGGCACAACTGGAAATTGAGCCAACTCTATTATAGTGTGTACTAATCCTCAAACTATTAAAAAAAATCAACACACTGAACCATTTTAAACAAACAGGAAACGACACAAAGCGTCCAAGGTCACATGTCATCGAGCTGCATCTTCAGACTGTCACTAATTAAACTCTACAAAACAAACATATTTTCATAAATCTGATACTTATATTTATGCCCCTCAGGATCCGTCTGCAGCTGTTTCATCCCCACTCACAATTCATTAAATCTTTTTCTCCAGCTGTGAATTTCCTGTGTGCATTGCATTGTGGGAGAATCCAGAGCATCAACAACACCCATTAAAAACCCATTTAAAGTGGCATAAAATGGATGGATGGATTAACTGATTAGAAATTATGACTTTATTCAAGTTCATTGAAGTTTTTCGCCCATTATGATGACACGCTGAGCTTCCTGCCGGCTGCAGCTCGCAGTGTTCGCTACAAGTCTGATGGCGCCGACTGAAACTTCACAAAAAGCCTCCTGAAGCACAATTTACTGTCACAACTGTCACACTTTACAGGTGTGTAACATCTGTGCCAGCTTCAATTCAAACACAAAAGTATTTTATAACAAACATTATAGGGGGACTGCGCCCATTTCCTGTTTCAGAACTGAGAACACTAAAATAGAATAAAGCTCATTTGGGAATAAAAAGAAAAATAATTGTCTATAAAGCAGCTCCAGACTTTACACACTATGACATCACCAGTTTGAGACTTTCTTCCCTGGTTTCTGGCTTTTACAGAGTCGCTCACGTTCACAAGTATTTACTTAACTTACCTCACTAACCTCAGTGAAATTCTTAATTTAGATGGGTGTTTCCCTTTAATAACTTTAGCACACCACTCACCATCACCATAAGCGTATGCATGTATAATATGATGTTAATTCCACCACAGAAGAGACCTGATGATCAATAAAATTAGGTGGGAAAAAAATATTTCGATATCTGTATCGGCCAAATAAGTTGTTATAAATCGGATATGGCCAAATAAATCCAATATGGTGCATCCCTATAAAGAACAGACTTGTGTTGTTGGGGAGAACGCTCTTGCTCGTCATCATTGGAGAGAATCATCTTGAAAGTTCATGATCACACAGATCACAGTCTGAGACGTTCTTGCTGGTGTTGCTCAACAGAAAGGGAGGAAAGACGTTGGAAATCACTCGTATATAGAAATAATTTAGCTTAAAATTTTTCTTTAGAGGGTAGACGACCTAATGTTGGCAGATATGAAGAGTCACAACTGTTCTTTGTTGTTAACAATAGTGACGTCAGTTTGGTTTGGTTCGGTCAGAGCAATGACACATTCACTCAGCCTTTCTGACCCTCAGATGAACATAAAGTGCTAATGTCGTAGGCAACTGGACTTGCTTGCGTTTCTTGAAGACGTTTCGCCTCTCATCCAAGAAGCTTCTTCAGTTCTAAATGACTGGTACGAAGTTGCAGGCGATAAACGCTGTGTGGGTGGGAACCCTTGCAGAGTCGTAGGTGTCACGCGAGCCCTTAGTTTCAGAGTCGTTAAGGTCACACAAACTCTGGGCTTTTTGAGTCGGTGACAACAGCAGACGAGTGGGAGGCTCTTCAGAAACGCCAGTTGTGTGTAGTTCAGGGTTAAGTGAGGAGACGGAGCTGCTGAGTTGTTTCCATTGTGTCAGATATTACATTTAATTCTAATTACAACAGCTTGCCTAATTTGTTTTAAGTGGCTGATGAACTGATCTGCAGGAGTCGATGCATCTGGATAAAACCTTTTCTGTTTGTAAAGATAAAAAGATAATGAGGCACCAGAGAAGAAGAGAGTCAACGAGGCAGGTCGGTAAAGAGAAAGAGGAGAGACAGACAGCCGACTGTGAAGAGACGGACTATATGTATCAGTGACTGAGGGACAGACAGTGGAGGACAGGACATGTGTCAAACAGAGGGACAAAGAGGAGGAGAGACAGCAGTGCCAGCTACAACAGATGTTTCTATGGTTTGTGCTCAGAGCTGCTCTGATGCTGCAGGCTCCTCAGTCTGCTCCATCCAACCCTCTGGCAACACCTCGCTGTGTCACAACATGTGTGTGTGTGTGTGAGCCAGAAGTGTCTGTGTCTCCGTGTCCATGCCTCTTCTTGTCTTACTATCCTTCTGAGGGCCGTTTGAGTTTTATGGAAACCAGCAGAGAGGCCATTTTGGCAAAGTGGGGTCATGCGTGTCAGTCCATCCTCCCCTCCGAGCAGCTCCATCAGGACTGCAGCCTGGTGTAGGGTTAAAGTAATCATCCATTACATTTGCATGTAAATGAATCAGTTGTGTTACTTTTTGATCTCTGGCATAATAACAGTTGATCCGGTGCCCTTCAACATGGCAGGATAATTTTTACTCACTCTGTGGCTGTAATTTAGTTATTTTTATTTTTCCACTTAACTGTCACCGCCACAGTCGTCCTGTTGTTTGTGGAGCAAAACCTCACTTTGGTAACGGTGCAATTTACGAACATTTAGGTGAATAATTTCAAAAGACAAAGTTTGAAGGAATAAGTTGAAATTGTAGAAATATTGTTCAAGATATAGTATGTAGGTGATACTACCAAACAGGGTAACAACAGTATGAGATTTTCACAGTACCACTGTCAACTTTTATTTCAAGGTGTACTTTAAAACTGGTACATCACTGCAACCCCCAGCACCTGGAGGAAACCCACGCTGACACAGGGAGAACATGTCAGAGAACCTGGAGGAAACCCACGCTGACACGGGGAGAACATGTCGGAGCACCTGGAGGAAACCCACGCTGACACAGGGAGAACATGTCAGAGCAGAGGGTCACCAGGGACCGGAGCAAGAGGAAGGGACTCATCGCCCAGTGTTCCAATAGGAACGGGAGGAACTAAGTCTAAGTAAGTAAGATATGAAACTACAGTACACTTTTTGGTTGTTATGATGTTTTTTTTAATTTGTTTTTTATGTGTTCTTTTTATCTATTATGTATTTTCCTTACATCTGAGAATGGTGGGAACCAAAATGGACACTGAAAGACGCCAAACTCCACGGACTCTTTTGCAAGACATTTATGCACGAGCTGTATCTGTGAACATGATGACTGCAGCGTAACACTGCACTGAACTTGCTGAAAATAAATAAAAAGAAAGATGTAGTCCACAGGATTTTCTTTTAAAACAAGGTATGGACTCATACAGAAGTGATTCCTCTCCATCATCACCTACGGCCCTATCTGTGTGTCGGATTCTCATTTCCTGTGTTTGGGATGTTTATGGGCGTGTACCTCCACAGCACTCAGGTGAGGTTAGGGCTTCATAAATAGGTAGTGACCAGGTGCCAGACCATAAGCACTGCAGCAGGCATCTTAGAGACACAGTGCAAATAACAAAACAAAACAAAACAAAAACAATCCCAGTCAACTGAGATCTCTGACTTTCAGAGAGCAGCTCTGGTAAACAGTGACTGTAACAGTGAAGAACATGATCTGCTCCAGTCAGCGCACACAGCACAGATGGACGTCACGGTCAGAGCAGATGAGCAGAGATAAAACCGACAAGATACATAAAGCTGGAGACCATCTTACAGTGACATCGCTCCAGCTGCACCACAGCCAAATGCACACCTCCTAATACATGTGACACATATTCTCCATTCACATATTCGTAGCTGCTCCACGTCCACATATGACGTCCAAGGTACCCTGGGTGTGTTGGTTGTTGACGTTCTGGGACGCCGTGTCAACTTCAGCCTGTTGCATGCATTGTCTGTTTTCAAAATACACTTCTGTTTTCACAGGAAATGTACAGTTTGCATACAGTCTCTATCAAAATAAAAGCTCTATGTTGGTACAACACCATGGATTGATGTTTTCTTTCCTTCAACACACACACAAAAATAACAGGGAGTGGCTTTACAATCTTACAGGAAGTGAACACCGACCTCTTGGGTCTGTTTGTTGGACCCATCCATCACCACTCCCACCTGCCCTTTAGGGACTTTTTGGCTCCTTAACTTACGTTGTTGTCCCACAGCGTTTCACCCTGACGCTGCCAGGCACCGTTACACAATATCGTATCATGCTGACATGAAAGGACGGCTTTTTCATCGGTGTCTGAAACCAGAAGTCACTGCCCAAGCGCAGGTATTCAACAACTTAGAAGTGAGACCTCGTTGGACAGAAGGACAACCCAAAGACATAACACCTCCGTCCACAGCTGTCACCATCATGGAGGCATAAAAAACACTTAACAGTCATCTTTATAACATTTCATTTATTTTGCCTTTATTGGACACAGCAGCTGATGATAGATTGAAACAGGGAGACAGAGAGTAGAACAACATGCAGCAAAGGACGGCAGGTCAGAGTCAAGCCCATTCAGTGCAGTGCAGGATAGGGCTGTCAAAAAAAATTCGAAGTTTGAAATATATTCGAATATATATTTTTTTTATAAGTTCAAACCTAAATTTGATAATTTGAATATCATTAATAATTAATTAATACTATTAATAATGTTGTATATCACGGCGAATCCCTTTCGGGCGGAGATGGCTCGCGCACAAGCCGGGCCAGAGAGGACGCAGCGACGGAGGGAGAGGCGCCAACAGAGAAGCTTGCTGCGTCAACACCACCCACTGCGCTGTCCGCGATGTGTGACCTGTTCGGGGAGACATACAGGGAGAGTGTTGCACCTGCTGCCTCCCTGCCTACCCTTTTTGAAGAAGAGATGAAATGTTACCAGAATGAGACACCACTACGAGCCGACCAGGATCCACTGCTGTGGTGGAAAACTACAGGCGCACTGAAGTTGCTCAAATAGCGAGGCAGAAGTTGTTCATACCTGGAACTTCAGTGAGGTCAGAACGGGTGTTTTCATCCGAGTGTCACGTTCATATTGCGCCAGCAATAAGCATCTTATTTTTTGTGTTTTTTTTGTAAAAATAAATAAATAAATAAATGAAATAATAATAATAATAATAAATTTGAATATTATTCGAACTCTACTAAATGAATTCGAAAATATTCTAACTCAATTTCATGATGCTTTTGACAGCCCTAGTGCAGGACCAGACACACCAAACCACTGTCAAAGAACTAGTGGTGATGAAGGCCGACTGTTGCGTCACATCACAGCTCCTGTGTCTCGGCCAAAGAGCTGAAAATGAACAATGATAACTCTCCATACCAGCAGGCAGGTGGGGGGGGGGGCATTTTCAACCACTAGGGACTGAGACTGAGAAAAACATCACAATAAATCGTATTATCAAATCCCAATAGTTAAACTTCATATTGCGTGCTGAATCTGCACCAAAGTATCATGACAGTACTGAACTGGGAGGTAAGCGTGTCATTCCAACCCCAGTTAACACATTCCTGCATAAATCCATTTTAATGAATGTTTGTGGATGACGACAGAGAAGCCAGAGGAATATTTAATTGACATAAACAACACTATGGACCTGAAACTGGTTGTTATTATAAATCCTTATTATTCTGTACATTGTACTGTAAACACTGATGTCTTGTAAAAGTGTCTAATAATCCTACGAGTATGTATTCAATTTATTTTTCCTCTAACCACAGCCATTATTTGGGTAATGTATAATTAGTGAACCAACAGACGGTAAACAGTGAGACGTCTGTCACAGATTGTTTTTTCCAACACGTGGCGTCTGCAGAGCTGCTAATTGAAACATGATATCTTCAGCAGCGTTGAGTGTCTCCAATTTTCTGTTTTCATTTTGGAAAATGACACGATGCACTTTGGCTGCACATTCAGCACGCGGCTAACAGTTAAACGTCCTGATAATGAGCTCTCTTCCCTCCAATGGTTTAATGAACGGCGCAGACGGAGAAACAGAGGGATGGAGTTTGTCTGATACGTTTTTGCTTTGAACAACCTGTTTATTTTTAATTGATGTAACGGGCCGTGTTATGCATGAAATGAGTTGTGCACAAACACGGGGCATTGTGCATCCCTCAGCTCTGCTATCCATTCAGTTGGCGTCTCACAAATTAAAGCCCTATCTGCTCTTTGCTCCTTCAGACGCTGCTGCTGTCAGACTTGTAATTCATTCAGTCTTAATCTTGTATTATTATGCTAATAATAAGCAAGCAGAAACATTTCAACGGTAAATTGAAAATGGAGAGTATTTCAATAGCAAACAATTCAACAGTGACAGCACATTTGGCAGTGCTGAGCTCTGGGAAACATTTGGCATGGCTGTTTCATGTCTTCAGAAACGCTGGGCTGCACGCTTTCAGCAGTTTCAGTGTTGACAACGTGTTGATCCATACGGCTGATTTAAGGCTGCAAACACACTCAGTCAGAGGAACAACAACGTCCCTGTAAAGCTTCATCTGATAATCTGCTGAACCACATTAATGTCCAAATTAATCAAATAAACTCTCTGACCACCACCTCATCCTGTCACCGCGCAGTCTATGTGTGAGAAATACATGTTTTATTTTTATGTACTTTACTAATCTATGGCTCCGGTGCTTGAAGGGTCTCGTTAACGTTTCACTGCCAGATGGATTGTGTTAAATGATGGAGCTGCCTTGTATCTACATATGAGAAGACGAAGAAGACATCCTTTAACCCAAACTACACACATACACACAAAGCTACCGTTTAGCTACCAGTCTACTTGCTCGGGGACTTGAACCACCTAAACCAAGTCCCAACTACTGCTGCCCACAGTGAAAAAGATTTTTGACTCTTCTTATGGTCCACAGGGTTTTATCACAGCAGGCAGGCATAAATACAAATAATATAAGAATATGAACATACGAGTGATGTTGCACGTTGCACATATGTGGCAGTGTGTTTCATAACATAAAAATATCTTCTTAAAATGTGAAAAACATCCTGTACTATTTTTAATAAATCAATGCTGTTGGTCATCCTTTAAGTCTGTCATCAGTAGGGATGGTTATCGTTAAGATTTTAACGGTACTACTACTCTTATTGATACTGCTTATCGATCCGGTATTTTAACAGTACTCTTATCGATACTTTTTGAGGAAGAAAAAAAAACAAATTAAGAACATAAATTGCTTAATTTTCTCAATTCTCATTATGCAACAAAATAAAACATAAACAAAACATTTTGTTTTACAACTTGAAATGTAAAATACATAAAATAATAGTGCTGTCATGGTACCAAAATTGGGACCCACTGTACGATACCAGTGAAAATATCATGGTTCTGAGTAGTATCACGATACCACAGCGAAAATGAGGCAGATGTGCCTTTTGTCATTTATAAAAAGATAAATCACTTTTCTATAATACATCAATGATATTTCAATGGAATAAATTACTTATTGACTTATTCATACTTCAAAAACAGCATCAATAAGTGATTAACATAGGGGGGATCAAAATAAAATAAATAAATAAAATAAAAATCAACCAGCCACCCTCCTCCCCTGACAAGTAAAGAACAGTCCCTAAAGTGCGCTGAGGTTTGTGGGCCGTTACCTGCCGCTGTGAACGGCTCGTTTCCCCTCTCATACGTCACATGCCTGTGTGCCGCCACGGCTCGGCTGTCCAGGTACTACTGGGCAGTCATGACACCAACAAAGAGGAAAATATTGGACCTGGAGCCAGGCTTCTCCGTTGCTGGTAGCCGTTATCTTGCCCCGGAAACCCTATTTAGAAAATAGGGTCGCAAAATAGCTAATGGTTATTAACTCCACGTGTTGGCTGCTAGCATAATGTTACAAACCTGGACTGGACGTAGATGAACTAGCTGTGCTAGGGCAGTCAAACCCTGTACGTCTGAATATGATGCACTTTCACAAAGGTGTTTTGTTGCCGCCCTTACACGCAAAACATTTGTCACAAATGTCACACTTGTGACAACGCGCTGTGTCTGCATCAACTCTTGTAATGTAAAGCCACACTTTTGACCGTTTGGCTCTCTCCGCCATCATTATCTATCTAAAGGTAGGCTACGAGCTTAAGGTGGTGTGTGCACTGTCTTGTGTGCGTGTGTGTGTGTCACTGGAACAACAGCCCCGCCCCCCTGCTCTCCACTCACACACAGCAGGCAGCCAGGGTGAGCGACACAGATCTCTCGTCTTCAGGTAGAATAGTGAAAATTATGATACAATGACGGATAATTGACGGAGCTGGTGAGATAAATGTGCAAGATAATGTTTATCTTGTTAAAGAAAAAACAAAAAAAAACGCGACTGCTCCAGTACCGATAGCAGAACCGTTAAGGTCAGAGCTTATCAATACTGCGGTCTTGAAGAATGTAGCCCCGGGGCTTCCCATCCCTAGTCATCAGGTTTAACAAACGTTTATCCTTAGAAAGTACTTTAAATAAAGCTTGTGATGACATCTCATAACTCTGGTGGATCCTCACACTGTCAGCAAACGCTCATCGCTCCAACACGCCTCCATCTTCAATGAAGTGCTACACACAGTGGAGCTGAAGGTAAACAGTGACGAGGTGATTTCATCTGACTTCTAAACAAATAACTAAATAAATAAAGACTTAATAAAAAAACTGATTGTTTAAATAATTACAGTGTTTACTCAAGAAACACTAAATAGAAGTCGTCAGTGATGTTTGGGTCTGTAATTATTTGGTACCGCGACCAATAATGCTAACATTAGCTTGCTAGCAGACGTGCTCCTTGAAACTCTCCACCTTAAGGCTCTGCGATAACATTATCTTCTCTCCTCTGCTTAGACGTGGTGAATTTACAGCTCACAGATACTTAATACGACACAGTATCTGGCTTTTCTTTGATATTTAGTGTTTGCAAAAAAATGTTGCACAATTCCGATCTTCTTTTAGCACTGTTAGCTTGTTTGCAGTATCATATAAATGCCTCTGTCACACTAAACGTCTCGCTGAGCCCCGTTCAAACTTTAAAAACTTTATACTGCAGAAAGACAAGAACGGCTGAATCTGATTCGACTGACGAGAGTCTGGCTAAATTCAACGACAAGAAAAAACTAAGCACTGAAATAACCACATAGCAACTTCCAGAGCTGAAAAATTAAACAACGCTTAAGTGCAAAACCTGCAGTTGCTCTAATGTCCACTTGAGGCTGACTCGATCGAGTCATTCCCCCCGTAGACCTCCATGTTAAAACTTTACAGCAGAAATAAACATGTTTACAGCCTGGTAAAAAAAACAAACAAATCAGTTTTGGCCTCTGTAGCTAATTTCAGCATTCATGAAAACTGTACAGCGGTAAAGTTTTATATAACTCACCTGTTTACGTTTTATTAAGGCTTAAAGTTACGTGTAATTAAGGGGGCGGGGCTTCTTTGAATGACAGTCTGCTGATGGTGTCCTCAGCTCCTCCATAGCTCCGCCCTCTTACCCATATATGGTCACTACTGGCTCCAAAAAGCAAGACGGTGACAGCCGAAATGCCAAGCCTTAATTTTTTGTAAATCATATACGTGTAACTGTATTTGATTATTTTGACAAGAGCCTCTGAGCAGCTGTTAGCTTCGATCTATTTCATTACAGTAGGAAAATAAACGTCTGCTAACTGCTTCAACATCTACATTTTTATCCACCTGCCAAATAAAGGGTTTGTCAGAAAGGTTCAATTTTGTGGTTGATTTCTCCACATACGTGCTAAACATTTAAGGAGGTCTAACTCACAAACTGTGCTCAGACCAGTGTATGTACGGTTTGCTGTTGTCCTGGGAGACAGCTGTGACCTCTGCGATTATCACCAGCGTGATTTCAGGTCACTGGATTCGACCTGGAAATCCTCGATCACAGCCTCAGTCTGTCTCTCAGTTTGGGAAAATTAGCCCATGCTTACAGCTCTGTAAACAGAGCCAGAGCAAGTAAGGTCACTGATATTATTAGCAACTCACTGACATTTGGTTGCCATGACAAGAAACAGCAACAGCTGAATCAACCACAGAACAAGTTGGTCAAACAGCCAACAACAGAGGACAATGAGACGTCACTGAGGCCCAAGTGAGGGTAAAAATAAGTGGAACACAGATTAAATAGAGAATCCACTTATAATACACAACATGTTTCTGAACAAAGCTGCCGCTGCTCAAACATTAGGGAAGGTTTTGTTCCTGCATGAACTGTGCACGAGTACAGTAACTGTTACTGTGCCACCATCAGGGGGAAGCAGCCGCACAAACCACAGCTGTAAAAACCTGGGTGGAGACACGACATCACCTCATTCTGTGACTAAAGCACAATCCATCTGGACTGTGGTGGTATCAATGACCTCTCCTGCATCACAGTGAGACAAGAAAGAAAGAGTTATCCTACAGTATACAGGGGGCAGCAGAGTGGTCAGCACCGCCGCCTCACAGTGAGAGGGCTGCAGGTTCAAACCATGTTTCCAGCTTCCTGGCTTTCCTCATGTCCACGTGCAATTTTTACTTGCTCCAGTAATGCAACTGCAAAAACAGCTAAAAATATTGCAACATGCAGTTTTTCTAAAAAAACTGCTGTGAAATTTGGCACTGCAAAATCCTGGAGGGACTGTTTGTGGAATGGAGCAGGTTATCTTTTAAATGTATTTTTCATCATGCATCCCAAAACAAATGTTAAGCCAGTGTCAAGTTCATACAGCAACACAACTATATCACATTTTTACACATTGTTATAAATCTTATTTTCCATTTTCAGCATTCAGAAACAAAAAGTTAGACTGAACTCGTCGGCCCAGTCGTCAGAAGAAAATGTTGGCATTGTGCATTTCTGCAAACCACAGATACATTACATTTTTACGTTTCCTAAGTATCATATCAGCGTTTCCACAGTGACGCAGAAAATAAAGTGACTTTGTCAACAGGAGGTGGAGCGGATGGTAGATGGCGTGTCATCGAGGCCAGACGCCTGCCAAGCTGCAGACCACTGTTCAAGACCAACAAAACAGGTTGTGACACCAAACGTGGATGTTTTTTAGTGACTAATAGAAGTTTTTCCAGCGAGGATAGTTGCAGTTATTAAGTAATTAGTAATAGCAGTTATTCTTAACTGAGATGTCGCTGCATTTCCTGCCAGTATAATGCCACGACAACCAGGTATTTTAAGACAAAACATGATCTCTTCCTGACAATGACCAAATGTTTTTTGTGTCCAAACCTAACGGACATTCACCATGGCGTTGTTGAAACATTGAAAATGTTACGTTTCAATGTGCAGCAGCTGTGTAGGTTTTAAATTTAACATAAAACCATGGCTAAAATCAACCAAATCATGAACCCATCACACATGAACTAAAACATTTGATCTAACATTATGAGATCTTGTTGTAGTTTTATTGTTGTTGCTGTTGTTATTGTTGTAATGACTTGATGTGTTGTCTTGCTGTTATTGCTGAAGCTGTCGTGTCATAAATATGTTCTACTTTGTAATTGTGTTTTTATATAATAGTGTCTGTTTCCTGCCCAGTGTACTGACCCCTGTTCAGTTACTACCATCAAAGACAGTGGATAAACCAAGATGGTCCACTGCGAGTGAGTCAGTTTCCTGTATCAGTGTCACGTGGGGTTCGCAACCACCACGCCCCTTTAGGAGACTAACAGATATTGGACCCATTTATCACAAGCCACATATCTTCAGAACATTCCGACACCAACATGGCAAATTTCAGACGGACAAATCAGGAGAAAATTTACTTTGTTCAAGACCTGTCTCTTTCTCACCAACACACTCGCGCGAGATCCGGCAACAGATATCTCCTCTCTGGTGCTGAAATCAGTGCAGTTTCACCAAAGATACTGGATTAAAAAAAAAAATTTTTCCAGTGGATGTCTGAGTTACAACATGATTGAGCTAACTGGAGTAGTCTCATGTCGTATCCGACAACGGGAGGCTTTTAACAGATGACGTCCTGATGTTAGCTTTGCTGCTGCTGTTAGCTGTCCCTGTCAGCTGCTGCCACTGATGCTTTCTAGACATCGTGATTTCCCAAAACTGAATAAATACCACACATAGCAACACAAAACTGCTTTGCTAGCTCAATCATGTTGTAACTAAGATATCCGCTAGAAAAAATATTTTTTTCACGGACCATTTATTGAGTTACTGAGTTATAACAGACACCGCTAACGGCTAACAGTTAGCCCAGCTAATCTACAATAACCAAGTGAGGTTGGGGTTACTCATCTTTGATTGGTGGTTCTCCATCGTCTTTGATTGGGCTACAGGGGACAACGCCTACTTAGGAGACCGGAAATGTATACCATTTCATACAGTGGGGGTATATTGTAGGTGGGCCATCTTGTTATAATACAGTATCTTTGCTACCATCTAGTGGACATTTTTAGTAGTGTTGATTTCCTTTAGTTTCACTTTCCATCCTCCATGTTGTTTTCAGTTGAACAAACAGCAGCCTACAGTGTGCATGTAAACTAGTGTTCTCCTTACGTTTCAGCCTTGGAGTAGATATGTCCGTAAATACAGCGCGCACTACCCACATGTTTAGCTGTGTTGCTCATTCCACGAATGCACAATCCTTACAAGTTGTACCTCGTTGTAAAGGTGACCAATCAGGCTTTCCAACAATATAAAATACAATACCAATTGATAATACTAAAGGGGAGAAATAATTGACCCAAATAACGTTTCCAAACTTTTTTGGAGGAGTTTAAAAGAAGCATGTCTACGGAGGTCTGTGTTAAACTAATAACTGTACAATTCATATTTTGACATCTACCAGCAATGTTAGCTGGGGAAATAAAGTTAAGATCCATCCACATTAAAAGGCAGTTTGCTTTATTACAATAAGTTAACGAGCATTTTGTAGCTGTAATTGTTCACACTGTCATTGTGTTTCATCTGTCGGCACTATGTGTGTAGATTAATACATTTGTTTCTACAGTATTTTTCAGTTTTACCTAAACGACCATCAGTAAAGCCACCTCACCAAGAACATGGTTTTATTGGAGTTTTTGTTCACTATCAGTCAAGAATTGCTCAGATACACAATCGTGAGGACAGAATACCCAGAGACTACAGATGAACATTAGCTTATAAGTTGCTGTGCACTGTCCCTGTTAAATAAATTAAATAAAGTAAATAAATGCAATGTATCTGCCACATAATAATGTGCAACTGTAAGGTATCATTGGTTTGTAAAAACTTACAATGCTGACAATTTTTTTTGCCGACTGGGTTGATTTAGTGGACAGGGACAAAACCTCTGATCACCTGACACACAGGAGATTATCACTGGAGACGTAAAATTATTTTAAATGGTTGCTGCTGTTTGTGACCATAAACTCTTCAAGATGAGCTGTTGCTGAATTATTTACCACATTTGGAAGTTTTCACACTTTGTGTTAGACACCTTGACGTCAGGTGTTTAGTGTCTATGTGACTGTTGACCATCTGTCTTCCTCAGACTGTCAAACTGAAAGTCTTGTGACACACAGCAGACGTCCTTGTTAAACTCTCCTGTCCGTCCCGTCCCCCCGTCTGTCCCTCACCCACTCTGCCACACACAGATACAACTACATTCCTGTAACTCACCCTTTTTTAAATCCATCTCACATTGTGACCACCCTAAAACACAAATTAGACTCAGACCACATCTCTGTCTCACCCTCCGTCCCTCTGTGTCTCTTCTTTCACAGCTCATCAAACCCAATCACTCCAGCAGCTCCCAGTTTTGTTAAAGAATTACCGAGCGGTGTGGCTGTAAAAACCTCTCCCCCAGATGTTCACTTCACATGACCAGAGAGAGACACTGGTGCTGGTGGGGGTGATTGGGAGGGTGGCGCAGACTGGTACCAACTAATTAAAGAAAACTGCCAGAATCCACTGTGTTTTGTTTTTTTTTGTTCCTGGCCGAGGCGAAGCCATGTGACCCGTAAAGAGAATGAGACAAGTGACCCGCGAAAGACCACAGGAAATAGAGTCTGTGAGGACGGAGAGAGACACACAGAGAGAGACAGATGGAGATGACAGAAGTGGAGAGAGATAGGAAAGGTGAGTGGGTGCCAGACAGAGAATGGGAAACTGAAGGAGGGAGTGAGTGAGAAAGAGGCAGAGAATTAGCAGGACACAATAGTAATAATGTCAGGTCGCGCCCTGGTGGGAGGAGATTTGTAAAGAGGGATGAGAAAATGCACTGAAACAAGTAATGAGTTTGGTCTGGGCTTTATTACACTAGTGGCACGAGGTCGTGTGCTGACGTGGTTGGGGCTGCTCTCTGTTAGATGCAACAGTTGGAGACCGACAAACTGACTCTGAAAACTGCAGCTCGTCTACAACACAGAGAAAAAATCCCAACAGAGGAATAAAAGAGGGAAATGAAACATATAGACAGAGAGACACATAAGAACCCTTCAGCCGTACATTATGTGGATTATTTAGAGAGAATTAAACATATAATTTGTTATTTTCAGACACTGATTGTCTCTCTCTAAAACGATATAAGATGGCCGTCATCGTGGTCAGTTTCTCACGCCTTACATTCCCTCAGTGTTCATCATTCAGAGGTTTATTTTGTAGGGGCAGAATTACTCACAGAGGTCACATTCTCTCCTTGTGTTGAAGACAAGGTGATTTAAAAACGCCAAATGAAGCAGTGTCAAGTTAAAAATCACTGACGCTGTTTGGCTGGTTGTGAATGGGCTGCTAGTAGGGATGGGTGGCGTTAAGATTTTAACAATACTACGACTCTCGCCTATATTGTTTATCGATCCGGTACTTTAACTCCTGTCAGTTCTTTTGTTGGTTTTTTTTTTACAGAAAAAAGTAAACGGATTAAGAAAAGAAATAACATTGCTTCATTTTCTATGTTAGTACAGTATGTAAATCAACATTCTGCTACAGCACTGTTTAGAATTTAATTTCAATTTTATTTTTTAAGCCAAATATCACAAATCTCAGTTTGTCTCAGAGGCTTTACAGCAGACGACATCCCTCCGTCCCTCACAAGGGACCTGACTGAATTTATAGATCAGTGGACCATCAGTCCTCATCAGGGTCCATCAGTGGACCAGCAGTCCTCATCAGGGTCCATCAGTGGACCNTCAGGGTCCATCAATGGACCAGCAGTCCTCATCAGGGTCCATCAGTGGACCAACAGTCCTCATCAGGGTCCATCAGTGGACCACCAGTCCTCATCAGGGTCCATCAGTGGACCA
>NC_065529.1:50965821-50968465 GCF_006386435.1 Epinephelus moara | reverse complement strand
GTCTGTAGTCGACCAATGAAGATGAGTTTACATATCACCTTGGGTTCGTCCTTCACCTTCTCAAAATGATCCCACACTTTGGATTTCCTGCCCGACATGTTATTAACTAGCCTGTGGAATAAGTACCATGCAGAAAACAACTGTGTATAAACTGGAAGATAAAACTGGGTGTGGCAGCATAAAGTGAAAATGATTTAATTTAATTAACTGCGCCTCATGTTTCCTGTGTGTGTCTCATCATTAGTGATAACTGAGGGGAGATCGCGGCTGATTTTATTCCTGTGTAAATCTGCCATGTCTGGAATTTGTGAGGGAAATTTCCCGCTGCATGCTGCTGATGAAGCCCCTGATGAAAGTAATCCCCTGACAATCCAACTCTAATTTCAGATGGAGTTTGTTTTTGGCCGTATAATTTATTTATTTTCCTCTGGATGAGCTGCGTCTGTTTTGTGCAGGCAGCAGCAGAATCTGTGCAGACTGATTCTGAATAAATATTTTAGTGTAAACTGTAAGTTTTGCTGCCGTTTCTGAAATTGACAAATTGTTAAATATGTACCTTGCATAATTTCATGAAGCACTGCAGGGATCTGAAGTCAGCCACTGAGAGGCAACTCTTGAATCAAATGAGGTCTGCACGTAATTATTGTCTCATGTTTATTTCCAATGTTTTTGCAATAAAAAAGTCGTGCGTCCCGTGTTTGTGTGCTCTGTGTCCCACATGACTCTGGAGCATGTTCAGTGCACTCAAAGCACTTTAAAGGTCTGTAGAAATGCCTGTATTTGAGGCTGTACGATAATAAAATGCCACTTATTCAGTGTGATTCAACATTACTGCCCCCCTGGCCCAACACTTAGCCTCCAGCAATGCATCAGCATTCATAATGAGGCACACTAAGGCAACCGTTTGCTCGTCACAGCTAAGTGCCTGGGAACGCACTCGCTCAGTTTTATTTTACTGCCCTTATGCTTCGTCCATCTGACAAATAGAGACGCAGCAACACGTGCACAAACCTGCACGCACTCACATCCTTTAATGTTACACTTGTGAGCGCTTTATACAAACTTCATTTCTTTAACTTTAAAATCCCCTGCTCATAAAACCATAAATGATGTCCGTCCTATAAGGCCCAGATGACTGTCTTGGTTCTCTGGTATCGTTGGAACATTTGGACCCTTTAATAAAAGGAAATATTGCCTTTTCTCTTTCCTTTTATCTCCATCTTTCTTTCCCACGCTCTCTCCATCCATCCTCCCTCTCCACACATAAACAGATAAAACGGCATAAATTCACAGAGCAAATGAAGAAATGGCCCTCTGCTGCTGCTGCTGCTGCTGCTGCTGCTTGCATTTGTTAAATATTAACAACATCTGAGATCACATTCCCTGAACCACAATAGCTGTAACGACAGCGCTCTGCTGGCAAACAGGAAAACACACATTCTTTAAAGAACCTCCAACATGCATTAGAGGTTAGCTTCCACATTCTGAACGCTGAAAATGACCAATAAATACCAGCTGTGGTCGCCAAATGTTTGTGACTGAAATGACTAGTAGCACAACTGCAGCACTGAGAGGACAGAGACAGGACACAGTGCTACTTCTCTAGCTAAAGCTCCAACTAGACGTCTTCAAGTACCCAGGACTCAAGTCAGACTTGAATCTGGTTTCAGAGATATTTTTAATCAGTCTGTAGCATCAGGCTGTCTTAACTTTCTTCCTAGATTACTGTAGTCTTAGCTGGATCATTACAAAAGTCAAGACTGACTGAGGAAAACCTGATCCTGACTAGGGTTGGGAACCAAAACTGGGTTTCAAATTAGTATTAGTATTAGTATTAGTACTTCATGGCAAGTACCGGGTACCTATGAATAAAAAAAACGGTTCTGCTTATCGGTTCCTAAACATGATATAAAAATGAATTAGGGCAAATAATGGCTACATTTTTCTGCAAGGCCATGGCTCATGTGACTACCTACCAGGACTTTTTTTCATCTGCCAGGATTCAGGACCTGCAACGTCATACATCAACACAACAGCGAGCTGGAGAGGTGACATGCATGAGTAGCGTGTCACAGCAGCCGTCACAGTGTGAAAGATGAACCACAGAAAACGTCAGAAGTGTGGCTTCACTTTGTAAAAGAAAAAGATGACAAGGCAAAGTGTGACGCTCGTGGGAAGTTCATTAGCTGCGAGTCAGGCTGCACAAAAAATCTGCTGAAACATTTAAGGCAGCACGGCATCGATGTGAACAAGTGTACCATGTTTGATGTGCGGCCTCCGGGCCCGAGTGCGTCGGCTTCAGCCAGGGCCGGCACATCGCAGACACCTGCAGTAGTGCCAGGGACTGCGAGCCAAGACACAGCGTTCACTTTGGCATTAAAGAAGCAACAGATAGGATTTGGGTTTTTTTAGCTTGGCGCCACCTAGTGTCAGTGGTGTTGCGTCGCACTGTGGCAACGACCAAATTGAGCGTGGGGATCAGAGATAATGAATAAAATGTAGGCTGTAAAGCCACCAGTATACCTCTATGTATATGTAGAATGAGAAGGTGTGTGGACACTCTACTAAATAAATGAGTAAAGAGACCGAGCAACAATTATCAGATTTATCTGAAGAAAAAACAAATAGTAAAGCAAATAATTAT
>NC_065529.1:50955098-50965275 GCF_006386435.1 Epinephelus moara | reverse complement strand
ACAGAGGAGCTCCTTTTCTTTTGCTAGGCCGTTTTTCACTTGTCTCCAAACTTTGTCCGTCTGCCATTGTGCTCGTGACTCAACTATCTCATGCCCAACTCCTCATAAGGACCAGCTCCAGTCCCTGATTGGCTGACTGACCAGTTTCGCAATACATGATGCGTTTCCTGCCGTAAAGCAGATTTTTTTCTGCGAAATTTCGGCACCAGTGGCAGAAGCTTATTGCAAAGACTGCAAAGCCACTAAGTAACCTATGTAAACGCTAATAGTCTGATTTTACTGTGGCCACTACCCTGTGCAACCCACATTATTTTCATCATGATATATTTAGGAAGAGATGCTGTCTGTTGCCTCTTTAAAAGAAAAGACCAAACGGAGGGGCGTCACAGAGCGGTAACGGCATTAGTGGGGAGAGGGCTACATCCATTCCTGGCTGTTGTATCTCCATCACTGAGGTAGTCGAAAAAAGTTCGATGACATCAGGGTACTCGTACAGGAACAGTTTTTGTTATCATGTTGACTTTTTATTTGCAGAGAGCTGAACAAGGCCCTAAATCTAAAGAACACACCTCCCTCCAGAGATAGTGAGCAATCAGTTGATTCCTGACTGGCTCAAGTCGAAGGACAGATATTAGGGTCTGACATAAAGCTGTGCTGAGGTGAAACAAAGAGCACTTCCTGGTTCAGAGTTCATCTCTTTACCTTATTCTTGCAATCGAGAAACCCCAGCTCACCACAATATGTTTTTATAGTTCAATGAAACAAAAAAAAAATATATATATATATATATATATATATGAAACTGACATAAACTTCCTGTCAGACAAAGGTCATGTGACACATTTATTTTGTGTCTGATGTGCTCAAAACTTTTATTTTACTGTTTTGTACTAAACTAAAACATTTGAGTGTGAGCTGTTTCCACAAAAAAAAAAAAAAACATAAGTGGAGTGAACAAATTGCTCTTTACAGTGCGTTAAACATTACAGGTCTGTTACTGGATAATGATCAGATATATTTGATGCTATTTATTGTGTCATTATATACATCATGTGATCATGTCAAATAATGCTAGCAGAGAAAACTTGGGTACTATGGTGATTAATTTGTACCCAATGGAGCAGCAAACTTCCTGAGCTATCACACCTTATCACTGCACTCCATAACCAACCACTCTGTCTGTCTCACACACACACACACACACACACCGGGCTGACAATAACATAAGCTACAGAGGCTATTTGTCAAACTGATTTTTGCACATTTGTCATTTATGCATCTCTGCCGATTTATCACTCCTGCTGTACTTTACACTTCAGCTGTTCTCAGCTATGCCAAGGTTGTTACACTGGAGCGATTCTTCTTCTACCGAGATGCTCCTCCATATTACATCATAAAAAACTACAGTTATACTGTATTTAAAAAAATAACGACACAACACTGAAATACATTAAGATGTGGTTGTAAGAGTGACCTCAAACTTGTGGCTGACATGTGTGAAAAGAGAAAATATGAGAGGTTGTTTTTGTTGCCTAAAAGACAGCGGAGTTTTAACGTTCAAGTGTGTGTGTGTGTGTGTGTGTGTGTGTGAACAAACATGGCTTTCTGGATGCATCTGTGTGTGTAGGTAGGACTGTGTGTGTGTCTGTGAGCATAAGAGCGGAACAGAAGAGCTGCCATCTGGCAAAGCCCTCCACCTGCTCACACTTTGGTGGTCCTCCATTGTGTGTGTGTGTGTGTGTGTGTGTGTGTGTGTGTGTGTGTGTGTGTGGTAGGTAACATCTTGGTGGTCCCCTAAATCCCTGGATCTGCTTTGGTCTGATTGAGCAGAGGCATGTGTGTGCGCTGACACGCCTGTGTGCGACAAGCAGAAAACTGTATGCAGTGGATTATTCTGGAAATTGGAGGCAGCTCCCTGACTGTCTGCACCTACATTTCCCAGCATACAACTGTGTGAACTGACTGGTGAAGCCTGCTTTTTGCATCCAACCCAGCTGATTGCAATCCACCAAAAAGGTAGTTCGGGTTGCTGCATGTTTTCTTGCACTGAGCTCGGGACTCTTGTGCACACACCAAAAACATCCAGTTACAATTTGCAGCTAATGTGCAAAACTGTACAAACTAAACCGATCAGCCAAAACATTAAAACCAGCGACAGGTGAAGAGAAAAACACTGATAGTCTTGTTACAACGCTCTGCAGGGAAACCCGGGGTCCTCATATTCACGTGGATGCCTCCTCACAGGCTCCGCCCACCCAGTGATGTTGATAGGTTTTCAGTGTAGTGAGTGCCCAATGAAACTTTTATTTGTCAACTTGTGTTTGATGTTACATGGTTATATAAATATGGTTACATTCAAGGATGTTGAAATATGTATCTGATCATTCAAAAATCCCAAATCTATAAACTTTATTTACAAAACCACAGAGTGAAGGCTGTCTGTATTGTTATATGTCACGCCTTGAGTTGATTATAGAGAGCACCAAACTCATCTTCACAGCGTCAAGTAAAGCTGAATCAGAATCTGATTTATTGGTCGAGTACGTGTGCAGATAGAAGCAATTTGACTCTCAATCAGATTTGATATGATTGTGATATCATGTGATAATTAGCACTGCTCCCAAACAGTCGACCAAACGTTCGTCAACCAGAAAGGTCATTAGTCCAAAAGATTTCATTGGTCAGATTTAATTGTTTAGTTGCAGAAAAACAAAGAAAAGAAAAATACATATATACGCTTATATACATAAATATATCAAAATTATTAAAACCATAACCATTTAAATTCCCCATTTGAAGGTCATAAGGCCCGTTTCCACTGAAGAAGTTCCTGGTACTATTTGGGGGCAGGAACTACTACAGGAACGTCCTCTCGCTCGGCCCTCTCAACCGCCGTGTCTCCACTGAGAGAGCGGAATGGGAGGAATGTTCCTGTAAAGTTACCAGGCTCTGGATGTGACGTAATCGTTGCGCGACCATTTTGACCAGGGCGACGTAGGGGCATAGGGACACCGTTAGGCATTAGCGGTGTCTGTAATAACTCCGGTCACGGTCCGTGAAAAAAATATTTTTTCCAGCGGATGTCTTAGTTACAACATGATTGAGCTAACTGGAGTAGTTTCATGTCGTATCCGACAACGGGAGGCTTTTAACAGATGACGTCCTGATGTTAGCTTTGCTGCTGCTAGTGTTAGCTGTCCCTGTCAGCTGATGCTTTCTAGACATCGTGATTTCCCAAAACTGAATAAATACCACACATAGCAACACAAAACTGCTTTGCTAGCTCAATCATGTTGTAACTAAGATATTCGCTGGAAAAAATATTTTATTCACGGACCATTTATTGAGTTATTACCTTATTTTTATACAGTCTATGGTTATTACAGACTCCGCTAACGGCTAACGTTAACAGCTAATGGTTAGCCCAGCTAATCTACGATGTTATTATTGTTATTATTTACAAAACGTGCACACAGAAATAGTAACAGTTGTTCAGTCATTGTGTTTATAGACTTAACAAACATCAGATTAGTCTACACGGTGATATAGTGACGTGAAAAATGTGATATATAGCTAAACTCTGGTGGTTTTCTACCCGAAGTATTTGTAAACAACACGGTGATCGCCGAGGCCCCTGCACTTCCGTTAGTAGAAAAACTCCGGGCTGTGCCTCCAGAGGTAAAGGAAGAAAAAAAAAAAAAGATTGAGTTATTACAGACACCGCTAACAAGATTCAAGATTCAAGATTAACTTCATTGTCTCACAAAGTGAGAAATTTGTTCTGGGCCGTTCGCCCATGCTGCAGCCACAACACAGAACATACAGTATGATACAACACAATACCAAACATACAATAGATATGCGCATTCCATATCATACAAGGTGCCAAAAAGAGCAAGAAACATGGTGAATTAAGAAATGAATAAATAAAAGAATGAATAAATAACACCTAATAGGGCTAAGAAATGCTAAAATTGTAATAAGTAAAAAATACTAACCTGTGCAACACAACAGCTAACGGTTAGCCCAGCTAATCTACAATAACCATGTTGTTATTTACAAAACGTCACATCCCGCCTTGAGTATATCCAATCAGCACCAAGTAATCCCCAAGCCCCAGCCAGGAGTTTCTCGGGCCCGTTCTGAGTACCTACCCCGAGGCAGGGACTTGTTTAGCCCCTGTAAAAGTTCCGGAACTCTGTCCTTCGGGGGTGGTTCCTGCGGTGGAGACACGCACCAACGGCCCTGGCCCCGTAAAATTACCCCGAAGTTCGTGCGGTGGAAACGGGCCTATATATTCTAATCCTCACTTCCTGTGGGCTACAGCAACACTAAACCCCTGAGCTTGCCTGAGAAGGACTAAATGCACAAAGCTGCTATTTTTAAATATCCCATGGAGAGAGACTCTCACTGCAGCCTGTTCTATTTTGTTCTGAAAATGTGGGCGTGCAGCCTCGTTCTGTGGACGATAAACCAGGTGCAGACTTCCATCTGTGTCATCGCTGATGAGGAAATACAGCGAGTGCTGGACGGAGCAGTGAGTGACAACAACCCCGCCCACGTTTAAGAGGACTGTCTGAACAGACCGAGGGTCTAGGTACCATGTCTGAAGGCTTACTGCTGGTTCCAAAGGTGCTGGACTGAAAGGGTTTGGTGGAGACGGGTTCATCGGTGCAGCTTGTAATGTGTCATCTTTGGTTACAGAGCGTATTTGGCAGATGTCACTGCGGCGCAGCAGCAAATAAAAAGTTTGTTCCACAAACATCCTCAGAAGTTTGTAATTAAATGGAAGTCATGGATGTGAAGGTGAATGTATTTGTGTTGCTCATTCTCCTCGTCACCCACAACAATTTTACTGCCGACATATAGGTTCAATGTCAGTATACAGTCTGTGTCTGCTCATATTGAACTGTATTAAATGACAAACAAACAACCAAGGCCCGGTTGGTTAAAGAACTCTAACTGCTCCCCGTCGCTGGCTGTGAATATTTCTCAACGCTGAGAGAAAATAGCCAACCGTCAGGGAGACCTATAATGACTTGTTTGCTTCTTTCATTAACTGTCACTTTAGATTGTCAAGAACGATTCCTGTGACACAAAGTGCAGGTCGGATTAATGTGTAACTCAAACTAACAGCCCAATAAAAACTCCTCCTGATATCATCATTCTGAGCCGACGATGTGATACGATTCTTTCTGTGCAACCCACCACCATCTCCACTCTGCTCCAATAAAAAGGATTTTATTTTATTTTATGGCCGAATTGTCTTTATGTGGTTATGGTATACTTCCTGTGGTGTAAGTGTTATGGTGTCGTAAATGATGCACATCGTAGCCCCGCAGTCAGAGACGAATCCAAGACAAAAAGAGGGGAAAGAAAGATAGACGGCATCATAGAGAGAAAAAGGAAAACAAATATTGAGGGCGGGGGTGGAGAGAGGCCATCAGAGAGATTACAGGGGGGGTGAGAGAGAGATGGATGGATAAAGAAGGAGAGAAAAGAGAGGCAGGGTGAGAGCAAGATGCATAGGAAGAGAGGGGATGTTCAAGAGCCGCTGACCAAATGATTCATGACAAGTTAGCTCAGCGCACAGGCCTCTGGGGTCACCCAGGAAGATAATGGGGAGGAGAGGAGGAGAGGGGGAGAGGGGGATGAGAGGGGGATGACAAAATGAGATGGAGCAGAACAAAAAGAAAGAGAAAGGAGAATGTGATGGGAGGAGAAAGATGGAGGATTACTGGAGAGAGGAAGAAACTGGAAGGTGGTAGTAAATACAAATGTGGGTCAGCTGTTACAGTGTTGAGGTCACTCAGGGAGAGGGAGGAGGACAGGAGGACAGACGGACACAGCTCAGAGTCATTTGTGTGTGTGTGTGTGTGTGTGTGTGTGTGTGTGTGTGTGTGTGTAAGTTAATGGAAACACATTCAGAATCATTGTTGTCTCGTTAGCGACGTAGCTCCAGGGCTCACTGTGTTGATCCACCTTTTCGTCCTGACTGAAATATCTCTGCAACTATTGGACGCATCGTCATGAAACGTGGTTCACATATTCATGTTCCCCTCAGGATGAATCCTAATGACTCTGATGATCCTCTGAGTTTTCATCTAGTGCCATGATGAGGTCATCATTTTAATGAGTCCTATATTTTGGTTTATGACCAATATCTGAGCAGAACTAACAACATCCACATCAGCCTCTGCTGGACTTTGTGTTACCTGCTAATTAGCAAATGATAGCATGCTAACATGCAGTTAACATGGTATACCTGCTGCATGTTAGCTTCTATTTGGATCTGACCCAATGAAACCCTTTTACTGTTGGTAAACAGTATGAGTTTTTTTAGTGGGCGGGGCTTAGCTGGAGGCAAAACAATTCTCCACAGACATTAGCTAGCAACTTCTGTTGTCTTGTTTTAGACAATGGAGGAAGATGATGTGAGTGGTGCGTTCAGCAACGTAGCTAGCGCTAGCTAATGTCTGTGGAGAACTTTTTGCCTCCAGCTAAGCCCCGCCCACCAAAAACGTCAAACTGTTTACCAGCAGTAAAAGGTGTATACTAAAGGGGTTCTGCATCTCAAAGTAAAGCCACCTACTCACTGAGGCAACCTGTTGGCACAATGTTGATGCAGCAATGCCATCCTGCACCACAGGTAGGACGCAGCTAGCTAGCTCCCACCTGACCTGGTGGTGGTGCGCGGTGCATGAAACTGCAAAGTTAACCTATAAACCAACATGCATCAGCGGCCAAAGATATTCTGAGCAGTTCAGTGATAAACGGTTGACCTCTGACCTCCCTGCCTTCAGTCTCTGTTTGGATGATTGATGTCAGCCTGACCTGTCAGTAATCCGAGTTTAGCTGCGTTTCGCTGAGAGAATCTGAAACAACAGTGGCCAGAGACAAAAATGAACGGTCTGTGAAGAAGCAGTGACAGATATAAATGATATGATTGGACGAGAGCACGAGAGAGAAACATGCAGCCAAAGAGAGAGGTGCCCTGACTCATCAGAAATCCCATTATCTCTGTGGAGGGAAATTGGGAGTTGTGTGAAAGAGAACACACAACATTTCGGGGGGAAACAGTACCAGACTCTGCTGCTGAACGCCACGTCCCCCCGAGGCGGTGGTTACAATAACAGGTCAAGGACGGGGTCAGTACAAACACACCATTAGGAGAAGATGGGCTGGATGTTTTAACAGCTAATCATCCCTCAGACTGTCGGCACCAGCATTTCTACTGCTGCGACTGTGTCACTGCACACACACACACACACACACACACACACACTATTCTACTGTCACACTGTGAACAGGGAAAAATATGGACTGAGAAATCCAGCATTTAATAAAAGTGGCACGTACGCTGGCAAAATGATTTACAGCACAAATCTGAAGTGGTCGTCGAGGGTTACTTCTCTTCCAGCAACAGAGTCACCAGATTATCAGCTTCAGTTTTATTTTAGCCACCGAGAGTCAATTGAAAAGTCAGAAATCTACTTCTTCTAGGTTTCACCCTGCACCTGTGACTGTGGAGAAACCAGTATCAATACATAAATACATTTATTAATATATACAGGAATAGAAAAATAAATAAATCTGTATATAAGTACATTTATAAATAAATACAGGAATTCATAAATAAATATGTAAATAAAAATTAATGTATAAATCAATAAAAACATAAATAAATATATAAATAAATACAGGAATAAATCAATACATAAATGTACAAATAAAAACTGTGATAAATAATTAAATATGTAAAAACATTTAAAAAAAATAAATGCTGAAATAAATATATAAATACTCAATAAGTAAATAAATGCACGGATTAATAAATATGCAAATGAATACAAATATTTAATATTTTTAATATTTAAAAGAAAAAGTAATGCTGACAAAAAACAAAAATGAACATGTAAATGAATACATAGGTAGGTAAACAACATTATAGAAACTAATTTAAGATATTTATTTAAGTCCTGCATTTATACATTTATTACCACATTTATTTAATCATTTATTTATTTGTTTCTTTATTACTGTATTTATTTGTTATTTATTTATATATTTAATTTTTTTGGACACTTTGTTGTTTTTCATCCTCCACATTAACCCCTTAGTGGTCCTGAAACATTCACCTAAACTCATCTAAATTAGTATTTGGGAGCTGGGTGTTTTTATAAGAAACACTTCTAGAAAACTTAAAGTGATGATAAAGCCTTTTTTTCACCTTGAGAACATTTGGAGCCATTTGTTTATTTTTTATGTACATTCACAAGTAAATAAAGGATTAAAAACTCCTGTGAAGATGAGAAGTGTCACTGACTACAAGACCCATAAGCCTTTGGGGCACGTGGGCCAATTACATGGCTTTAACATCTGGAAATGTCAGTGATGCACCATAGCATAGCCATAGCAACAGCATTGGATGGCTCCTATTGGCTCATGTGAGGTGTCAATCAAAAGGCCAGGAGCTCGCCTCCATCATGGCAGCCACCCGGTCAGTTTGTTTACGTACAGAACAGCAATAATTAAGGATAATATGAGGAGAAATATGAACGTCTGAAATGATTCAATGGCAGTTGCTGGATATCTGTGGATGTAATAATGTTTGGACGAAATATTTCACTGGATTTAGATCATCGTCAGTGTCAGAAATGTAATGTGAGCTGTGTAAGATGTGATTCTGTCTGTATAATATGGATCTGTGGATTATAGTAACACTTCATAGGTGAGTTGTAACTGTGTACTAACACACTCACACTGAACATGCACACAAAAAGACGTATCAATCAAAGTGACTCGCTGGTGTTCGACTGCCATCTTATACTAAAACACAACAGATCAAGCTTCATCATCAGGAGCAGGAGGAGGAGGAGTAAACTGAGACAGTTCATGGACAGAGTTCATGGAGTTTAGCTTTAAGTCAGAGCACAGAGAATAACTCATCCTTTGTGACTGATAAGAGAGTGCGCGCACACTCACAACACTGCTCACATAAACAGGGTGTGTGTTTCATGGATGATCCACTCTGTTAATGTCGTATTTGTTACAGCAGCTGTGGATAAAGAAGACTTGTTCTGTGGTTGAAGCGTGTCCTGCTGCCTTGTTGAAAACTCTCTTCATCTAATCCTGTCTTTATTTGGTTGGTTAAACCTTGGGTGTAATTTTATGAACTCATTTATAGTAAAATATTAGTCGTTCAGAGCCGTGGCCTCCAATCTACACTCTGCTGTATGTTTCTCTTCCCTTAAATCTCCATTTCTGTCCCTTCTGTGTTCTTTAACTTTGGTTGTAGTTGTTTTTATCTGCTTTCATCATCAGTTTTACATTGTTTCTTCAGCTGTGACTTTATTTTATGCACCGTTTGCCCGCTGCTGCTGAATAAGTTTCAGATAAAACACCGGTGTGCCTCCTCCTGAGATTCTGTATCTCTGACAGCACAAATATCACCACTAAAGGAACTCATTGTGTCGAGTGTAGCGCTGCTGTAATTCAATATGTAACATCAGACTGGCAGCCATACATCTCTGGAACTTTACATCTGGGTTTCAATGGGCTGAATTTTCAGCAGGTAAGGCTAGGTAAAAACACATCTGCTGGATGATGATGATGAGGATGATGATGATGATGATGATACCTGGCTCCATTCTGTCATGTGGTGAAATTTTTCTCTTGTTTCTGCAGCATAACATCGCCGCTGGAAGGAAACCTTGTGTGTCCAAAACTGTCAGGAGTTAAAGAAAACCCTGTGTTTTTAAAATAATGAACACTGCTTCAAGATTAACAGTGGCTGCAAAACGCATGTTGTTTAAGATGAAACACACTTTTTAACTAACTCTAACTTACTGTATTATTTTTGTTTTGTACAATTTCAGATTGAAACAAATTAAAGGAGCACTGTCCTAGAGCTCTCAAACGACTTCTGCCAGGGTCTCAGACTTTAACCGGTTTGTCAGGGCTCTGGCTTGTTCACAGTCATCGTTAGGAAAGGCCAGGTGATGCAGATTTCAAAGCTTTATAAACACTCTGACTCCTGAAACCTTGTCCCAACAATCAGCAGCCATGGGCTCCTCTAAACAGCTGCCTAGCACTCTGAAAACTAAAAGACCTGATGAAGACTAGAAGAAGATAGCAAAGTGTTTTCAGGGAGCTGTTTCCTCAGCTGGTGTCGTCA
>NC_065529.1:50940154-50954243 GCF_006386435.1 Epinephelus moara | reverse complement strand
GTCGCAGCCGAGCGGTTCAGCCAGTTTACGATCTGTATTTTCTAAACATCAGACTAGAAAGCTGTTTGTTGGCTCAGACTCAAAGAGGCAGATTTAGCTGGAGCAGAAAGGTTTTGTTGCGCTGCCACTGGGGGGCGGGATGAGACAACTGACGGATGACTTATGATTGGTTTGGAATTTATTGCGTAATAAATCTCAGAGATAACCATGGCCAAATCAAACCCAATTTCAAGAATGTACAAAAAGACAGATATTTCGAATTTGGATGGAAACTGATTTCTAATTGTTTTTACATGTTTAATATTATGTACATAAGACCCTGAATTACATAGTTAGAAGGCTATTGTGGATTTGGGTTTCCAGAGGCTTTAAGAAATAGCAGTTAACAGGAACTGTGGAGGTCAAGTTGAAAACTTTCTGAGAGAGCTGCTCGTAGGATTGTTAGAAAGGCAAATCAAAACCCCTGTTTGACTGCAAAAGACCTGCAGGAAGATTTATCAGACTCTGTGAGTGGTGGTGCACTGTTCTACTGTGCAGACACACCTGAACAAATATGACCTTCATGAGAAAACCTTTCCTGTGTCCTCGCCACAAAATTTAGCATCAGAAGTTTGCAAAGGAACATCGAAACAAGCCTGATGCTTTTTGGAAACACGTCCTGTGGACTGATGAAGGTAAAACAGAACTTTCTGGACACAACGAGCAAAGTTATGTTTGGAGAAAAAAGGGACACCTGTCCAACTGCTGTGAGGCAACAATGCTAACCACTGCACCACCAGTTTAGCAGCAAGCGAGTTAATTAAAAAGGAAAGCAGGCGCTGCTGCAGCCACAAGAGAAGATCTAAAGATCTAATGTTAAAGGTCAACGTACGCGCTCTACATATATCTACGAATTTATTAACTGGTAGGAGAATTCTCTCATCATGCATGCGTCCCTACATGCAGACAAACGTGTATAAAACAGGATCTCACAACCTATATTATTATCAAACATTAACAATAACTTTCTTCAGCTCTATTGATGAAACATTAGTTACTGATTCATGATGAAGAGTAACTCAGCGGTCTGTCTCAGCAGGGTCTGTCTGGATTGTGCATGCTGATGTACACAGTTCAGAGCCGAAACAGTTAAAACCCATTTTGTAAATCGTGGCCATTTCCTCATCTATAACTGTATTTTTGTAATTCTGACCTTCGTCAGATAAACAAACTGAATGAGTGTTATATCGCCCCTGTGTAAGCCTGCTGCTCTTTCATTTGTTACACAATTTAGACTTATTTAATAGGTTTTGCATTGATGTGCTAAAAGTCCCCGGAGGACGTGTTGTTTCCTGTTTCACCTGACACTGATGAGAAAGAGAAAGCGCTCGCAGCTTTCTGTCAGAGCTGTCATACGGCGTGATTATGCAGCTGTGGCCTCCCTGTGAACTGCTGTACTTACACGTAAAGAGATACTGCCAAACTAACAAGTCGGAGATGTCGTCAATTCAAGATGAAACAAAAACTGTGGGCTTAAAAATGCTCCTGTAAACATGTATAAAGGCAGGATGTTGTTTAAGAGCCTGTGTACACACACAACACAGGAGGCAGGACAGTCGGGAGCGCTTCATCCTGCTGCTTCATAAAAATACATTCCCAGAACTTTTTATTTAAATGATGTGCTCCACACGGGTATGTTTCTATGACAACAATATTGTGACACTGACGTTAGCCATGTGGCTAAAGCAATGCTACAACAGAGAGTTGACTACACAGTCAACATCCACCGGCCGATGTGCTCCCAAGAAAAAAGTTTGCTGTGACAGTGACAGTAGTAGGGTTGCAGCAATACACCCGTTTCAGGGTATACCGTGATGTAAAAGTTGACGGTTATCGTACCGTCTGCATTTGCTTATCTACTTTTTTTTTTTTTTTTTTTAAAAAGCAACTGGACCAAGAATCTTGCGTTTATTTTAGTTATTTTTAAAAGGGAGACTTTTGACACAAACTTCCATTACGAAAATATTTTTAAGCTTCATTATCGTAATAAAACATTTGTTCAACCAAAAACAAAGGTCTTTGCACACTGAGTCCGTTGTTTTTTGTCCGAAGTTGTTGCACGAATTCTGTGATACCGTGATACTGTGAAAATGTGGTATTTACTGAGATGGTTACCGTACCATGAAAATTTCATACCATTGCAAACCTAAACAGGAGCCTAGCAAAAGAAGCAGCAGTGACGTCACCAGAGCCTTTCTGAAGAGTTCAGAAACTTTAGACTCGGAGCAGCAGCACAGAAAAGGAGAAGTGATTTGATTTGTGGAGCAAATTTGAGTTTCAGCACTCTAGTTGTTGGATTTGGGAAAGAGTTGTTTATGGTTACTGATATTTTTGGACTGTCTTAGGGCCTGTCCCAATACCCACACTTCCCCGAGAAATACCCGCTTGCACTTGTGATGTCCCAAAACAGAATTGAAGTAGTGGAAGTGGTTTCCAACACTTAAAACCCGCCCTAGATTCCAAGGGAGCCCCGACCCACACTTTCAAAGAAGCGGAGGATGAAATTTCCCAGAACACCTTACGAAGTCAGCAACTTCGGCAAGTTTTGGAAAACAATTTGTAACTGTACGATCAGAATGTAGGCTATACAAACAACAGATGGTTGGACTAGCGTAAACTCATCAGCAACTCTGTTGAACACAGCATCAAAATATTTAAACAAATCGACTTACCCGAACAAAATCGATCAGAACTAGAAGACGTCGTAGGCGCCTCCTGTTTTCAGCATTTCTTCTGCGTTGATTCATCAGACGGAGAAAAATATATATAGCACACGCCACAACACAAGCGCTGGAGCCGGCATTTTCATTGCGTCGCTACTAGGCGTGGCGTATGCCTGCACATCTGCCACGCCGATTTGCATGAAGTGGTGTCTCATTTCTTAGGGAAAGATCTCTACCCTAATATTTCTCACTTCCCTCATCAAGGGTTATCTCGCAAACGAGGACACTCAATACCAAGTGAAGATTTAAGGGGTAGAAATGGGATTGGGCCTATAGTAGGAATAACATATAAGAGTCTCTAAAAAATGGGTGTAGTTCCCTTTAAACCACGCTGAGGCCTGATACAAGATTCAGAGCTTCCAGACTGATTTGTAAGTGGAATAACCTCGGAGGGTTCAGGAGTGTGATGATGCACAGCCCCGAGTTGACTTCAGGGGAAGTGAGCTTGTTCCTGGGAAGCACCAAAGCAGATATAAGAGAGCTCAGCATGTGTTTACACAGCGGTCGCAGTACCTCAGTGAAATCTCCCCCTCTCCATCTCTGTCCCCCTTGGCCTCTGGATGCGACGTCGATCAAAGAGAGCCGTCGAGGCTGTAAAAGATTTTCCGCTCTGTCTTTTTCTGCCCCCCTTTCAAACCAACGGGTGTCGTGACCAGGAGACAGTTTGTCAACAGACACAGATGGAGTAAAGGGAGCGATGGGGCAGAACAAGGAAATGTACCGCTTTCAAACGTAAGGAAAGAAAAACAGCAGATAAATTCAGAGAGGAGCGAGGATAGAGATTATTCAGAAATACAGGAATACAGAATCAGTAACTGTAGAAGATGTGATGGATAAGGACAGACATGTAGGAAAAAAAAACAAGGAATATATGGTAGTAGGACGGTCGGATGCTCAGTATCAAGAGAACAGATGTGGGGAGTCTATAAAATTACTTTCAGACTCAGTTCACAGATGATTTGCTGAACAGAAGCTTCCCTTCAGGGCAAAGCACAAATCTTTGATTTTATAATATCCCTCCACACTTCAGCTCCCTCATCACTTAACACCGTTTGACAAAAGCCAAAGCAGCATGTTGATTTTTAAAGTTTACTCAGCAAGTTAGCAACAAAAAGGAACAAATATTAAACCTGCTTAATATCTGCACGTTGACATTTCTGATAATAAGTTAAGTTATCTCTGAGGTTTGATCCATTTAGCACGATAGATTAAAGTCACAGAACTAAGAGTGAAATGATTTGGTGTTATCAAAATGTGCGAATCTGGAGCTGATTAAAGGATGTCGACGTGTTTGTTCCTGGAAATTAGAAAGAACATCAAACAACAGTCTTCTGATGATTTTACTAGTATTTGATCTTTGGTCAAAAGCTGCTGAAGATAATCCTCAACCACAGAGAAAACTCGTCCTCCCAAAAAATGTAAATTACTGGCGTCAAAGACATATTTGTTCAGAGGGTCGCAGCAGTACAACAGGCTTCAGCACACTTTTTTAACCACCAACTAATTGAGTCGTACGTTAACGCTGCAGTGTCTGTTTATAGATGTGAAACAAAATCTTTGTGGCTCCAGAAACCTGATAAAAGTCCTCAAATGATGTCACTCAGTCGGCCTCGACTGGGGCTGAAGACTATAAGTCTGGGGTCAGAGAAGGAGAGGAGGCGTGGGCTTTACGGTGAATATGGGCTGGTGTGACCCGGGAACCAGCAAAAAGCTGTGGAGCAGGTTCAAATATGTATATAAAGTCACGGGTACGAGCATACGAGCCGCTCACTTTGACGCGAGGTAACATGACGCCTGCACGAGATGCAATATTGACATGAACACTAGAGGCGCTCGTGTGAAGTAGACCTCTAGAGACCGTGAACATGAGGTCAGGCCGCACATACCATCTCCGATGGCGGTGGAGACAGCACCTTTTCCTCTGCCGAGATCTTAAAAGACATAAAATTATAATCTCCTCTTCACTGAGGGTATCCATGTTTGTGTATAGCCTACTACATCCAGAGATACAGTGTCACCGCCTTCCTCGCTTTTCGCAACCTCTGTGTCTAAATGTTGTGGTCTGCCCCGAGCGGAGACCGCCAGTATCAGGTGTTTTGGCTGCGTCGACGAACGACCGTGCTGCAGCAAGTATGTACACAGGCGCAGTTTGGCCACGCAGCCAGTACACTTGTGCCCTTAGACACACTGTGTGCGTTCCAATCCCCATACTGCCAGACTATATAGTACACCATAAGAGGATTCAGTATGTCCCAGTAGTATGCAGTATGTCATATGTAGTGTGCCAAAAATACCAGGATGTTCTGCTACATCTTGGTTGGATTTTGCAGTGTGTAGGCCAGCATGCTTTTCTGGCTACTCTGACCCACAATCCTCTGCACAGGGCACGATGCGTCACATCGACTGAGCCTCAAACACATGACAGCTGAGTGACAGCTGTCAGAAGCCACAATGATGAATGACAGTGCATTCAAGTGACTGATGACAAGTCGAACAGTAACAATAGGAATATAATTGTTCAGGTAAATAAGATTATCATAAATATTACAAACAACAAAAGGACATAACAATAAAAATAACACTGACAGAACTGCAGGTGTAATTTCACTGTCACAAAAATAACATGTTAGAATCTACAATCTGTGCTGATAATACTTTAAAGTTAAGCTACACACATCACAAAGTGACACCAGCAGAGCTCTCTGGGTTGACCTCCGTCTCAGTGAGTGCCATCTGTTTTATCTCCACGGTAACAGATATAAAAGCAAGAGGGTCAAAGTTCAGGGCCTGATGTTATGAGACAGTAGTCTGTCCCGACTGTGTGCAGACTGCATGCAACAGTATGTTTAAGGGCAGCTGCAGTACATTTTAACAGCAAAAAGAAAAAAGTATGTGATTCTGAACGCATCCATGATGACGGGTCACGGGTCGGTTCTGGTGCTGAGCTTTACGGGTTTTCAAAAACGGACCTGTGCAGACTCTGACCTACAGCACCTTTAAAGCTCACAAACAAACATGTTGTATCTTGTTTATCTAACTTGTCAGAGCACAATAATGTTAATTCTTGGAAAGTCTTTTTACCTGAGGGCGTTTGTCTTGACACTGAGCAGTTTCCAGGCAACCAGCAGAGAAACAGGTTGAAACTGATTTTCCAAATTGCCTTTTTTACTCTTGACCACTCAAGTGGAGAGTCAGTCATGTAGGCGAACATATGGGCTCCGAGTTTTACAGTTAGATATAAAACCAGGATCTGGGGGAAAAGCTGCAGCTGCAAGGTCTGCCTCATCAAGTCAGTTACTACTGTTGGTCCACTGTTAAACAGCAAACCAGCCTGCACACACACACACACACACACACACACACAGTCTATGTGTAGCCTTCCCTATAACACATCCCTGGCAGAAGTATAACTGATTGGGCGCAGGACTTTTTCTGAATAAAATAAAATAGAATATAAATCACTGAGATGTGAAGCATTACGCTGCCTAAACTGAATACACTTTAATTGATGCATTTATTCTCCACTCAGCAGCAGAAAACTCTCCTCCCTAACAAGAGAATAAATACCGTCAGATCCTGTATTGATATGTCTTTGTCTACCATGTTGTGAATCCGTTTTTATCAGCTTACACAGTATCTAAAGTCCTTTGTGTTGGGCTTGTTAACTCTGGTGAACACTTGCACAGTTTTCTATCTTCTCTAACAAGGATGCCAGTTTGTGTGTGTGTGTGTGTGTAATGAGTTCAGTATATGGATCAAATGGGCACCTCCCACCGCAGATGTTTCGTTAAATTAAACCCACAGCACCTCCAGAAAGCTCAGCAGTAAATCCTGGCAAACCAGAACCAAATCACTGCCGCCTGACTGCACTGACGCTGCGCCGACACTCGGACAGACACTGTGGAATAATTATGGTACATTAGGCTAAAAGTGTGTGAGACACTCTCCAAATATGTTTTATATCAATACCTGGCCCAGTATGGCCTTCACAGTTTGGAGTTTGTTCCTTCAGAGATAATATGCTTTAGCCAGCTTTGATTCATATTAAAAAACATAAGTAAATGAAAGGAGCTTATCAAACCGCTGCAGCAGCATCATCCACTTCACTGCTCTGCGGTCCACATGTTGCATTCAGCCAAAATATGACTGAGATACTTTGATGGTGTCTCTCACGCTGTGAGCGAACAACAGACACTGTTTCTTTTCTTTGTGTGAAGTGCACAGGTAGACTTCATTTTACTGCTAGTGATGCTTCTTTACACAGATGAAAGTCTGTTGCCCCGCAGCATTTAAAGCCTAGTTCACATTACACATTTTTCACCACGATTTGGACGTCGCAGAGGATCTTGAGAGCCACCTTGGGTCGGAGGTGAGTCGGCAGATAGTCTGCCACGACGAATCCTCATGTGTGAACAAGCCTACGAGCAAGTCGCCCCCTCGTCTGTGACTGGGACTGGATATCTGGCATGCTAGAAAACTGGAGAAGTGTGACACGACTGACAAAGAGCATCAGCCAGTGAGAGGCGGGATACGTCCCACGTCAGCACGCAGGAGGACGGAAGAAAAGTCGCGGCAGGGTTGCCGCGACTTTGGGCTCGTTTTTTTGTAAAGTCGCTTACAAATATTGGTAGTCGTGGGTTGCGTATTTTTGGGCTTGTTTCTAAAGTGGAGCTGTTTATTTGGGCTTGCTCTCTAAATGTCACATTTCTCTATATACAGTATATCCGTTGCTTCTTTTGGGCTTGTTTCCATAGCCCTGGTTGCTTGTTTCTCTCCCAAGATCTGGCAACACTGACAAGCAACAACAACAATGGCGGCGTCCACAGGATCACGGGGAGCGCGTTGTGTTTGGACCCAGGCCCTGGAGGCAGATCTGATTCAACACTGGGAAGAATATCCATGCCTTTACGATGTGTCGTCTCCAACTTAAAAAACGTTTGTCTGGTGACGTCACCGCGTTATCTGGGGCTCTGTCGGCGAGGGCTCGGTGGAGAAATCTTGTGGTGTGCACACACAGGTCGTAACGCAATTGGCGAGATTCCCGATGACAGGACAACACGTCGCCAGATATGAACACTCAAAAGATCATGATAGTCGCATTTTGCGGGGTGAAAATCGTGTAATGTGGAACTAGCCTTCAAAGGACCAGTTCCACATTTTTGGAAATACTCATTAGCATTCTTCCTTCAAGTTAGAAGTAGGATGCAGCGATTTATTGTCTGCACATCGGCTGATATTCTCCCTATTGACTACCATCAACCCATCAGCAAATAAGATGACAGTGATGGCAGTGACAGATGTTTCAACTCATCCTCACCGTGACCTCATCACATGTCCACGTTTGGTCATGGACTTTCCACGTCCACATATGACGTCCAAGGTACCCTGGGTGTGTTGGTTGTTGACGTTCTGGGACGCCGTGTCAACTTCAGCCTGTTACATGCATTGTCTGTTTTCAAAATACACTTCTGTTTTCACAGGAAATGTACAGTTTGCATACAGTCGCTTTCAAAATAAAAGTGCTATGTCAGTACAACACCACCAACTGATGTTTTTTTCCTTCAACAACACACACGTGGTTATGTTGAGAAAGAAACAACAGGGTTTGGCTTTGCAGTCTTACAGGAAGTGAACACCGGCGTCCGGGGTGAAAGTCTGTGGTTGTTGGACCGATCCACCACCCCTCCCACCCAACCTACTCGGACTTTTTCGCCCCCTTCACTGACTTGAACCACCAAGGAGCCCTCTTGCTGTGGGGCAACACTGCTAACCACTGTACCACTGTGCCGCCACATCTCTAATCAATCCACCATTTAAATCTCAAAATCGAACACTTAATTTTAAGTGGGAGGAGCTAACGTGTGAGGAAGAGATGTGAGGCAGGGAGGAATGTGTGATTCATGACCTTATATCACACAAAAATACGAGGCTGCACGCTACAGCGTTACAAACAGAGGGATGAGGCTCCTCTTTGTGATTTGACTTCATGTATCTGATGTGTTTTGATGTAAAACTTTCTTTAAAGTTTTCCTCCCTGAAGACGACCCACACGTTTGTCTTTTCTCAAAGTCAGCCCGCACATGGAAGAGCGGGAACGTAAGCGTTTCACCATGGGAGGCATAAATCAAAACTCTGCAACAGCTGACTGTGTGTGTGTGTGTGTGTGTGTGTGTGTGTGTGTGTGTGTGTTGTGGGGTTGATACCCAGAAAAGAGAAAGAGAAAAGCAACAAAGACAGAGAAACAGGGTCAACTAGTCCCGCTCTGCTCCAGACAGGAAAGACAGAAAGCTCAACAGACAGACAGACAGCTCAACAGACAGACAGACAGACAGACAGACAGACAAGCAGAGAGCAGGGGGGGTTGGGGGCTGAACAGGCAAAAAATGAGCAATCTATCAGCTCTGCAACAGCTGTTTAACATCTGCTGCGTGCCAATCAGAGCCCTGGGAACACGAGTGCTGTGGAGCAGACGAGGAGAAGAAGAAGAAGAAGAAGAAGAAGAATGCTTGAAGCTGCCTGATGAGAGCGTGAGTGGGATGGAGAGTCTGACAGAGAGAGACAGAGACAAGGGGAGGACGAGGAGAGACGGAAGAAGAGGAAGAGAGAGGAAGTGATATTGTTAACGAGGAGAAAAGGAGAAAAAACATTATTGAGAGAGTCGCAGAGGGAGAGAGAGAAGACAAGATGAGAGGGAGATGAGAGAGGATAAGTCTCCAGAGCAGTAAACTTAATTAAAGATTTTTTTTTTTTTTTCCGCATACTGACGTTGAACACTTTGGTGAATGAGAGGAGAGGAGAAGAGGAGTGAAGTGAGGGGGAATGGGCAGGAGGCCCAGAAAGACTTTAAAAAAAAGTGAGAAAAAGAGGGACATAGAGCCAAAAAAAAGTTTTCAAAGACGATGAAATGTGTAGGTGAGAAGTGAGACCTGATGCTACGGATTAAAGACACATCTGCACACACACAGAGAGCATATGTGACGAGAACTGTGGGAAATGAAGTCACATGATGCTGCGTTCATTCAAGGTGTGTGGAGCTGTACAAACATTTATATAAAACTCTACATTTAGAAACAATAACAGGAGACATTTAGAGAATTCACTGAAGGTTTGCATCTGAGTTTGTCCAACTCATCCAACTAAACTTTCACTTTTTATTGAAGATGCACTGATGTGGATTTATTCCACAGATACGATAACCGATAATTTCAAGTTTGTATTTTAAAAAGAAGTGTATAGCCTGTAGTTAATGTTCACCTGAGGGTCAGAAAGGCTGATGTAATATTCCACAGCTCCGACCAAAACAAATTTAACTGACATAACTATTGTTAATACATCAAACACAAACAACAGTTGTGACTCTTCATACCTGCCAACATCAGGTCGACCCTCACTGGCCCCGCCCCCATGTAACCCTACACTACAGATGGACGTCATAAATACAAAGATGTGAAAGTAAAATTACTTTTAATTACTTTTACTTGGAACACTGCTTCATCACTTTTTGACTTTGATATAGAGTGCTCCCAGAAGGATGGTTTTTGGAGGCTGACGTGGAAGTTAGAATCACCCTCGTTCCCTTGTTAAAAAATCGAATGGGTTTTTTCCCCATAGGTCACCAATTCAGTCTCTGAGCAAATGTCTCCCCTTCTGTTCCTCAGATATGACGTTAAAACATGATGATGTCACAGTCAAGCTGACCTTTGACCTTTTAGATATAAAATGTCATTTGTGTTAAGTTTTGTCATAATTAACACATGAATTCTTGAGTTATGGTCAAAAACATATTTTGTGTCACAGTGACCTTGACCTTTGACCTTCGACCACAAAATTCTTATCAGTTTCTTCTTTAGTCCAAGTGGACATCAAATTTAAAGAAGTTCCCTTAAGGTGTGCGGAGATAGGAGAGAGATAGGGACGCACCGAACCGATATCTGGATCGAATATCGGCCCAGATATCATCAAAATAGATGGATCAGGTATCTGAAAATGCAACCTATACCTGAGGCGATCCTTTCCCTTTAAATCTATTGCAACGCAAGCTACGTCATACGTCATGGAGTGAAGGAGAGAATCTGCTGTGTGGAGGTATTTCACACTAACACTCCAACTAGCTGTTGCTGTTGCTAGGGGTGGTGGTAGAGCCGCCAAGTATTATACTACCAATTTAATAAAGCATCTACAAAAACATCATCAAACGGAGCACCAAGAGTTCCAGCCGTTGAGCAGGTCGAAAGGAGCAGGAGGTAATACTACACAGCAGTTAACGTTAGCAGATGCGCTGCAAAGAAAAGAGAAATTCCCCAGCAATAACGCAAACACTGTGAAAATTTCTGAGAAAGTGCTGGAGTACATTGTTTTGGATGGAAAACCAATGACGGTTGTTGAAAAACGTGGGCTTCCAACATTTACTGGATCACCTGGCGCCAAGGTAGAATTTGCCGGCTCGTAAACATTTTTTACGAGACCGCACTTAGGAAAGAACTGTGTAGTCATCAATGCCTGATGCCTCTAGTCTTTTCTGTTCTATATCTAAAGGCATATAGCTTTTTAGGTCAACCGTGGTATCGGATCGGTATCAGCTGACACTCAACGTCACAGCATCGGGATCAGTATCGAAACTGAAAAAGCTGGATCGGTGCATCTCTAGCGTGAGATATCGTGTTCAGGAGAATGAGACAGATGCAAGGTCACACTGACCTACGACCACGGAAATCTAATCCGTTCATCATGAGTCCGAGTGGATGTTTGTGCCAAATTTGAAGAAATTCCCTAAAGGTGCTCTTGAGATGTTCACAATGATGGGGTGGACGGACAGACAGGCAGACAGACGGACAAATCACAAACTTAACGCCTCCGGCCACGCCCATCACCCGTGCAGAGTAGGGGTGTGAGAAAAAAATCGATTTTTAGATGCATCGAGATTCTGTCTTGAACGATGCGAGCATTGATGTGGAAAACTCTTTTAAATTTAAATTTTATTTTTACATTTATTTTTCAAATTACCGTAACTCCTGAACCATTCACACTATCGATGTAATTCCAGCAGATTCTGAAAGCTGAGAAGCAGAGCTTTCCAGTGATATACGGTATATTACGGTAGTGTCTTCATTACCTGTGGAGGAGGGGAGGGAAGTGAGCACAGCGGGAGGAGAGTGCAAGTTGGAGTGATTTAGCGTTTTAGAGTTTTGATGGCGTTTTCTTTGTAAATAATATTTAGTGTTGTAAATAATAGTATTTGTGTTTTTTTGCAGTGTTTTTGAGTGTTTTCACCATAGTTCGTAGTTTTGCCATCGTTCGTCTTTTTTGCAATAGTTGGTGTTTTAATAGTTCATAGATAGTTATTGCAATAGTTGGTGTTTTAATAGTTCATAGATAGTTATATTCAGTTATAGTTTTGTAAATACTGGAGGAGAAATGTCGAGGAGGTCAACGAGGGACAGGAGAGTCCCGTTGAGATTTGTGGATGAGGAGGAGACTGGTGGAGTGTCGTCATCTCAACCACAGTAAGTAATACAGTTTGTATGCACTGGATATGTGTTCCCAGCTTTATTATAATAATGTTTTCAGTATCTAGTGTAAATTTTCTATTCTATCAAGAATCGTTTTATAATTGAAATCGTTGCCCTCAGAATCGGAATTGAATCGAATCGTGAGGTGCCTAGAGATTCCCAGCTCTAGTGCAGAGGCATAAAAAGTCTCTCTTTTGAAAATATCTGATTTAAACTTGAGATTCTTGGTCCAGATGCATTTTTTTCAATACCATGGATAAGCAGATGTACACATTACGATAACCATCAGCTTCTATACCACAGTACACCAGTATACCTTGATACCAGTATTCCACCGTATCAGTAATGCAGTGTGAAAACAACAACTTCAAGACTCGTGATTATCAGACGACAGGTTGTGGAAGCTGTGTCGTGTGAACTTTTGTTCTTAACTTATTTTTTCAATTACTCTGTCTATCTGTGATCTCAGAGGATGGGCTCCCCATACTGTACACTGGACACCCTCAACAGTGCAGTTTACATTAGATCATGGTGTAAACAGCTGAAACTAAAATGATCTTAACTTTATAACCTCATCTGAACGGCCCGTTTCATCTCTTGTCCCAACAACAAGGCAGCCTACCCAGTGTCTGATGATCTAAAATAATCTGTTTATTACACAAATAAATGGATCCAACTTTACAATTCAGAACCACTGATTGTAATGAAAGACCTGACTTGACTCTGTGGTCATCTCTCAGGCTGCAGTTTGTGGTTTTATAGAGTAAACTGTTGTGTTCTGTTTGTCTCCCTCTGTACACACAGGAGGTGCAGAGGGGTCAAATAAACAAGTTACAATATACTTGTATATTTGTTGGTACAGTGGAGTCCTCACCCTGTGTAAGGTCTGAGTCTGTGATGCTCCGCTCCCTGATTAAGCAAGAAGAGAATGCTGAGAGTCGTCTGACATTGAAAGAGCAAACAGTATGTAAATAACTGTTATGATCTCTGTGGGTGGTGCATAAAGCAGGGTGAGGAAAATAAACATTCAACTCAGAGCACACACACACACACACACACACACACACACACACAGCCTGTCATTAAAGAAACAGGAAAACTTGGAAACAGTAGCGCACATTTTCTGAATGCATATCATGTTAATCACTTTAACTGTGACATGATTGATATTTCCATATGGAAGCCAGATTGTGTACAAACCATCAAGTAACGGACACGTTTCACCCGTCTGCAAAATGTAGATACTGAAGTAACACAAACACAGCGCGATTTTACAGTTCCCATAAAAGCAGGTTTCAGAGGGAACGTGTCTTTTCATGGTTTCACATTAAAGGGTTAATGTTGGGCTGTGTCAGAAGTCCTGCAGTAAGCAGTTGGAGAACAGCAGCAGTAAACAGCTGTTTGCATTATGTTCATTTTGGCATCACCACAATTCAACAGACATGATTCATGTGAGTGCTGGTTCTGGTTCTGTCGTCGATCTCTGGAGTCACATTTAGGAGAGAAGGAGTTGCATCAACTGTAACAGTTAATTTTTCACATTTTTACTCTATTTTAAAATGTAATATTTAAAATATATCTTTTAAAAACTAATGTCCCCGATGGACCTGAGTGGATCATGGTGGAATGTAGTGATGCAGCTATCTGTAGCTCCTAACAGGGTATAAAATTAACAAAATATTTTGGGGGCAATTTTGGCCCCCACGGTCTAAAAAATGGGGGCATTTTCGAAATGTTTGGGGGCCATCAAAAAATTGTAATTATGTTCTAACAATAAGCACATGAAAAGCAAAACCAACTAAGATAGTGTCTTCACTC